>NC_090650.1:311299899-311429899 GCF_040937935.1 Hyperolius riggenbachi | reverse complement strand
CCCCAGGACTTGATGCCAATTGGCGCTAGGCGTTCCTGGGGCTGCCGCCGCGGTCACGCCCGTTGGTGTGACGCGGTCTTTAGGTAGTTAATAAGACAAGATGGATGTGTGGTGGTAAGTTTTCTCTTGCCTTATTATCTCCAGCATGATCTTAGTGAATTGAGGCCATTGATTCTTAGGTTTCTTTACTGTTTACAGGACTATACAGTAGGCGGCATTGCAGGAAGTTGATATATACTTGGGTATATCCCCTTTTAAAAGGAAGGGCAAAAACAATCAGTCCACTCAATGGGTGATCCCCAACTTGACTACACTTTTCTTTAGGGAGAGGAGTATAAAAAGATTATAATGCGATCTTGCAGTGCAACATTTTCTTCAATTTTATTGACACATATGCAAAAAGGTACAAAAATAGACCATAAAAACTTTTTTTTGGAAAATCCGTGATTACCAATCTTCATATGCAACGTTAAAGTGCATCTAGACAAACTTTCATAAGACTGATAATAACAATAATCTGGCTTGACGTAATACAAAAAAATTGTAGTTGAGGCAATGACACATGTTCGTTTCGGGCTATAGGTTGCCCTTCATCAGGCCATTCAATATGCATACACAAGTCTGATGGGTCCAGTTGGCAATTGAAACTAGAATAACCAGAGTAACATGAATAGAATATGGGGCATCAGCATCAACCAGATGCACAACACACAACTCCACCGGCCAGGAGAAGGAACCACTGTGCTGCTATTTGTGAAGCGTGCATTGCAGGAAGTGACGCAGTGAGTGGTGAAATGCAAGGAAGTAAGTGCGTAGTTGCTTCCCCGCTCGCTGCTGGCTCTAAATGTAGCGATCATAGCTGGAGGGGGAGCACGGATGAGGGAGCCCCAGGTGAGGGGTCTGACCCTTCTCTCCACCTCTGTGCCCACTGCTTCCCCTTTCTGGCTGCTACCCCTCCAGGCTACCTATCGGGGGGGGAGGGGGGGGGGTTGACACCTGATTGGCATGCTTGTTCAGGGAGGGTATATGGCTAAAAGTATTAGGAGTTGGAGGCTTAGCCAGGCAACAATCTGCATTGTTTAAAGGAAACCTGAGGTTAAAAAAAAAAAAAAAAAAAACAACTTTGCTTACCTGGGGCTTTTTCCATCCCCTAGAAGTTGGTGTGGTCCTTTCGCTGACGTTTCGTTCTCCTCCAGGGTCCCACTTTCCCTTTCGGAAGGCTGTCCCTGGCTTCTGCGCATGCATGCTGTGACCACGCTCCCATCGACACTTTCAGGTGGGCAGCCTTCTGAAAGTGCAGGTGGGACTCTGGAGTAGAACAGAACATCAACAAGGGATCACACAGACTATTAGGACTGGTAGGAGCCCCAGGTAAGTATAGACTTTTTTCACCACAGTTTTCTTTTAAAAAGAAATAAATATGTCAGCTTCCATATCCTTCTCAGTTCAGGCTAGGAAAAGAAGCTGTAGCTCTATAATAAGAAACTAAAAGTCACTTTTGAAATATCGCTATTTGCTGTCCAAAACTTGCACAGTTGAGAAATGATGCTGTTTGGAAGGACATAAAGTTGGAGTTTCATTCCCCAGTATTCATCTTATGATTCTTAGCTGGTGCTCCTTGGAGAGCAAACTTGCAAGTCATCTGACTATCTGGTTTCTATAGTCATCAACATTTTATGATCAGAGATGTCTTGCAGAGCCTTGTGAGTAGAGCAGGATATTTAAAGATCCTGTTTGTGGCTCCTTCAGTGTCTGTTTGGTTCGATATCATTTGCAGTGCTGTTTGTAGTAGTTTAACCTTGAGCTAAGCAACATTATGAGGCAATATATTCATTTTTCGGATGCAGAACATTATGTTGGTATGATTTGTTCAGTCTCTGATGAGGTAAGGGTGCTGATGTTTTGCAGTATTTTACTTTTCTCAGATTCCTGAAACTTGTATGCATCTTTATTAAAGTACACCTGTCATTTTACAAACATTTTAAAATAAGAGCATGTACTTGTAATGCATAAGCTGACCTTGCCAGCAGCAGCTACAGCAGAACTACATTAACAGAAATCCATTTAGGCAATGCTTTGATCCAGCCTGCTTGGAAGTAACAGCAGAGCAACATTCAGACGTGTTTCATTTTGCTCTCTGCCCAGTGTATTGCTTCGCTGTCAAGAAAATCAGGCTGATATTGTTTTTCAATCTCATTGCCACCTACAATTACCTCTCACCACAAAAGAGTGTATAAGTTAATAATTTTCCTCTTATGCCTGTTACTAACCTTAACCAGTCAAACCAAAAGTGGAACTGAAATATGTTTAAAAAAAAGTTTCACTTACCTGGGCCTCTGCCAGCCCTGTGCAGGATCTCTGAATGATCCTCCAGTCTCCCGCTGTGGCCCACTTTCAGTTTCGCCGACTTTCAGGTCGACGACCACTGCGTCTGATCGGCCCTGAAGTGTCCTGCATAGGCGCCAGGAGCGTCTTGAACAGCCACAGTATGAGAAAATCTCGTACTGTGCCTGCTCATGACGCTCCCAGCAAGGGGAACGCAAACGAGGACACACGTGGCCAGGACCGCACAGGCGCAGTAGCCATCGACTTGTGAGACCAAAAGTGAGTCACGATCAGGGACCGGAGAATCGTTCAGAGACGGTGCGGGCACAGGGAGGCTGCAGGGGGCTGGCAGAAGCCCCAGGTAAGTGATTTTTTTTTCATATTTCAGATCTGCTTTAAGTGAAACCTGAGATAAGAGGTATTTAAAAAAATATATACATACCTGGGGCTTCCTCCAGCCCCCTCTCAGCTCCTCCGCCTGGATCATTCACAATTTGGACCCGAGAGTCCTCCGGTCTGGGGTGTTCTGCACATGACAGGAGTTCAACGGAGGAGCACACGTGGCCGGACTGTGCCTGTGCCTACTGGCCCTGACTAAAGGACTCTCGGGGCCTGAATTGTGGGTGATCCAGGTGGCAGAGGAGGACGATGAGGGAGCAGTCAGCCTGGTGAGGGCTAGAGGAAGCCCCAGGTATGCATATTTTTTTTTACTGTCTCAGGTACACTTTAAAGGAAACTTTAAGTGACATCTGACTGAATGAGATAGACGTGTATGTACAGTGCATAGCACACAAGTAAATATGCTGTGATGCTTTTCTTCTTTCTCTGCCTGAAAAAGATAACATCCTACTACGCAACTAAACACAACTGAGCATCTTTTTCCAGTTGGGATCCAGTCGGACTACTGATAACATAAGGAATACAGCTCCCCAGAAATACATGAGGCACTCGCAAGACTATTCAACCTCATCCTGAGTGCAGGCTCCTTTTCTCAGGCCTCATAACACCCATCTACAAGAATGGGGATAGATATGATCCAGCAAACTACAGAGGAATCTGTGTCAGCAGCACACTGGGGAAACTCTTTAACAGCATCATGAATAAAAGGATCCTCTCCTTTCTCACACAGCAGGACATACTCAGCAAAAACCAAGCCAGGTTCATGCCAAACCACTGCACAACCGACCACATCTACACACTGCACAGCTTCAAGACCCATGTCCACAGCTTACATGGTGAAATACATGCTTGCTTTGTGGATTTTAAGAAGGTGTTTGACTCGGTATGGCACCCAGGCCTTTTCCTAAAACTCCTAGAGAGTGGAATAGGAGGAGGAACCTATGATGTCATCAAGAGTTCATAAACTGGGAACCAATGCAGTGTTGGGGAGTCAGGCAGGGCTGCAGCCTGAGCCCAACACTCTTTAACATATACATTAACCAACTGGCTGTAGCCCTGGAATCCTCCCCAGCTCCAGGCCTCCACCTGCATGACCATGAGGTTAAGTTCCTCCTGTATGCAGATGACCTTGTGCTGCTCTCCCCAAAAGAGAGGGGCCTACAGGATAGCCTGGCTGTACTGGAGAGTTTCTGCACCACATGGTCACTGCCCATCAACCCAAAGAAGACAAAAGTAATTGTGTTCCAGAGGAAGAATGTAAATAAAAACCACACCTCCTCATTTATATTAAATGGCTCTGCACTGGTGTCCACCAACAGTTACACCTACCTGGGGATGGAGATCAACCAATCAGGGAGCTTTAAACCAGCAGTAGAGGCCCTGAAAGAAAAAGCCTGCAGAACATTTTATGCCTAATATATTGCTTTTAGAAAAGGACTCATATAAAGATGCAATCTCAAAATTACAAAAAATTCCTTATAAAAAAGACTTAATTGACACATATACAAAAAGGTGTATCCAAAAATGGTAGATATATAAAAGCACAGTTCTTAAATATCAGATAGTGGGTCCTCTTAGAGCCAAAGACAAAAAAGCGATATCTAATTTAGCTTGGTAAACAGTTGCAGTTAAAACGGGTATTAGTTTTCAAGGCAACGACACATGTTCGTTTCGGGCTGTGTAAATATGTATATGCCCTTCATCAGGCCAAGATACCCAATTCTGCGTGGCTCAATCAGATGAGGAAAACCAGATAGGAATCAGAAATATACTGGGGACGCCTGAGCCTACCAGACGTACAAAAAACCTTGCCAACAGCGAAGAAGACGCTAAGACGTGGGAACCCACGTCTTGAGCCACGCAGAATTGGGTATCTTGGCCTGATGAAGGGCATATACATATTTACACAGCCCGAAACGAACATGTGTCGTTGCCTTGAAAACTAATACCCGTTATAACTGCAACTGTTTACCAAGCTAAATTAGATATCGCTTTTTTGTCTTTGGCTCTAAGAGGACCCACTATCTGATATTTAAGAACTGTGCTTTTATATATCTACCATTTTTGGATACACCTTTTTGTATATGTGTCAATAAAGTCTTTTTTATAAGGAATTTTTTGTAATTTTGAGATTGCATCTTTATATGAGTCCTTTTCTAAAAGCAATATATTAGTCACGGTGGGCAAGGTGGATTGCCCCAAAAGAGGACTGTGTTTTGATCCTTCACAACATAAAGGACCTTACCCAATAATATTTTTTCATGAACATTTTATGCCATCAGAAGGCAGTTTTTCCTCCTAAGACCACCGGTCACCTACCCTAACCAATCAAAATGGGACTCCAGCCCAACAGAAATCTTTCATCTAGAGTTCTGCAAGTATCTTCTCCAAGTCCATCGCAGCACTTCGAGCTCAGCCTGCCGGGCAGAGCTAGGCAGATTCCCACTATGGCTGACTATTAAGCAGAGGGGACTCTCATACTGGGCGCATATACAGAGCAGCAACCAGAGCACTTACCACCATAAAGCTTCACTGAGCCAGGGGGACGAGGCCATACCATGCGCTCTCAAGCAAGCTCAGCTCAGTCAAGACCACCAACACAGGCTGACAAAAGCCCAAATAAAAGGTACTATAGAAAGCTGCAAGGAACGATACATAGAGGAATGGAAAAGTGACATAAAAAACTCCCAGAAACTCACTGTCTACCAATCACTACGGAGGGAGTACACAATGGCTCCATATCTGGAGAGGCTGCACGACCACAAAGACAGACAGAACCTGAGTCTGTACCGTCTGAGTGCACACAGCCTGGAGATAGAGACAGGGTGGCACAGACAGACATGGAAGCCCCGGGAGGAGAGACTGTGCAGACAATGTGACCAGAGGGTCTTGGAGGATCGAGGCCCACTTCCTGCTACACTGCAGCAAATACGCACCTGTGAGGACTTAGAGACTCTCTGACCACATCCAGGATTTCACCACCACAAATGAGGAGAGGAAACTCTACATCCTACTGGGGGAGGAGGAAACAAACGTGCAAATAGCTGCCCGATATGTCCCAGCCTGCAACCAACTGGGAGGAATATGATACCACATGGACTGTATACCCCCAATAACCCCCTAAGGACTATATATCCCAGCCCCCCAGATTGTCCCTTACATCCTCCACACCCTAAGGACTACATACCCCAACCCCTATACCCTTCCCTTATTCCCACAACCCCCTCCCCATGTTAATGCTTTGTTTTGCTTTGGCAATGCTAAATGTGTTTGGTCCTGCCAATAAAGCTTTTTTGGATTTGGAATTACAGCCATAAAATACTTTGCTCTAGGAAGCCCAGTTCTCTGCCAGCAGAGGATAAATTAAAAAAAGTTCTATAGTTCATATATTTGAGCACTCTGAGGCACAGAGACAGACTGTTACTTTCAGTTAAGGCAAAACAATAAATCTGCTTTATTAAGTTTTTAAACATAACAACATAAAACTGTGGAACATCTGAAATTATTTTTTAGGAGTAGGAGTATAGATACAATTGTTTATCTCTCCACTTTGATTTCACTTAAGTATCATTTTAAAACAATCCTGAAGCAACCTTAAAAAATTAGTGGCCCTTAACGAAACAATCCAGCAGATGATCGTTTTTCGATCATCACGGTAATTGATCAGAAACAATTGGTCGTACCCATTAACGTCCGAAAGCCTGCTAACTAATTTGATCAGATTAATGGAATTGATCTGTTTTTGGATCGATCTCATCAATCCGATTGGCTTCATTAGCAGGTTTTCAGCTGTTAATGGACACGACTGATCATTTTTAGCCAATTACTAAGGTGATTAAAAACAATCGATCATCATCAGGTGTATATCATTAATGGCCATCATTAATCTAAGAAGAGGGAAGGCTCCCCACATCTCTTTCCGTCTCCTCATTCTCCCGCTGTCCACCGTTCAAAGTTAGTGCCTTCAGGACTCCTTGGAAGGCTTCGGAAGCACTCCTGTCTCCTTATGCTTCTGCAAATGGGCACATTACACATGTGCACAAACAGAATGCCAACAGCAACTTCCGAAACTGATATTTTTGTGAGACACGTTTAGGACTTTATTTACTATATGGTCATACATCCATGATAACCGGCAAAATAAATGGCTGCATGAATCCACAACATTCAATGAAGCTCCTGGTGGGAAACTCAAAATCACTCCAGTGAACCTTATTTCAATTTCCTGATAATTATCTCTGTTGCTCCCTTATTTGAGCTTACCGCTGAATATCCCTACTGATTTAATTCAGGGGACAAATAAGGATGCTCATCTGGAAATTGGAAAAAGCCCCACTGGAGTCTAGGCAAACAATTAGACAGGGGTAAAGAGGTTCAACTGCCAATTTATCCACTGGTAGCCATATCTCAAGAATGATGGTTGGGGCAGGAGATGTACCAGCAAAGGCACCTAGGGAATTCACTATATAGTTCCCAGCCATCATTATGCTGCAGTGATCCCTGCTGCTTTTTATAACTCTTTTTCGGTAAAATGTTTATAATGTTCAATGTTTATGTTTCTCTGCAATCTCAAACCTATTATCTTTTTAATATACCCTAACCATGCCAAGCCTCATTAACTACTTATCCACCAGGCAGGTTATATGGCCAAGAGATGGGGCTAGCAATCATAAGTCTGTGTCCTTGAACAATACCAAACTACATAGCTTTTTGCATATGGGTGGTACCTTGTGGAATATGCATTTTTCCTTTGAAAACAACATACTGCTATTAAGGACGAGGAACTTTTCTCCAACGCTATGTGATCCAAAAAGGATGTAGGGTGAACCAATGAGTAGAGCTTAATAGGGTGACCAAAATTCGTACATTTAAAAAAGGCGACCACGAATTTGGGAGCCTGGTATTACCGCCCATCACTATAACTAATCTAATTCTCGCATTAACCTTCCCCCATCTACTCCTAACACTAAACTTCCCCCACCTACGCCTAACCACACACACACACACACACACACGCACGCACGCACGCACGCACGCACACACACGCACACACACACACACACTCTCACTCTCACTCTCACTCTCACTCTCACTCACTCACTCACACTCGATCCTGTTCTGAATACCTGTTAATGTGTACACTAGCTGCAGGAGTTTGCAGTTTTTCTCACACAGTCTAGGTAGGCAAATCTAAACATGGAATTGTGGCCACATCAGACATGTTAGGCCTCGTTCAGACTATATGCGCTGCCGTGCGCATTTTGGCAGCGTGTATAGTGTGCGACACGCAAGAACGGTAGAAGGGCATAGACAGCCCTTCTACCGTTCCCATCATATGCGCTGCGTGGCAGCGCGATTGCGCTATCGCGTACTGCACGCATTTTTGGGAATCGCAGCGCAGATCCCATTCATTGTAATTAATGGGATCTGCAGCGCAGCGCATAGGAGCGCAGATGGCGTGCGATTGGACGCGTTGCGTTCCGATCGCACAGCCATCTGCGCTAAATGATGTGAACGAGGCCTTAGGGTCACAGATTGGTTCAATTTAGTAAGGGCCAGTGCACACCTAAAACCGCTAGTGGATCCGCAAACGCTAGCGGTTTTTGACTTTTTTTGGGAGCAATTCTAGGCATGTTTAGACAATTTTCTAAACATGCCTAGCGTTTTTTGGAGCGTTTTTGTGTACCGTTTTTTATATTTTGTTACAGTACAGCTGTAACTGAACAGCTACTGTAACAAAAACGCTTGGAAAACTGCTCTGATCTAGCATTTTTCAGAGCGGTTTTCCACTTTCCTATGCTTAACATTAAGGCAGAATCGCCTTAGAAATCAGCAAAAATGCCGCAAGACCCAAGTTTGCATTTGGGAAAAAAACGAACTGCTCTGGTGTGTACCATCCCATTGCAATGCATTAGCCGATTGATTTTCCCCCGCAAGCATTTTAAAAAACGCTCAGAACCGTTCTTGGGGCTTGATAACTCATATCACGGCCGCACTAGCGTTTTTGTGCACTAGCGTTTTTCAAGGTTTTGCGCACAATTGTGAAATTTCACGCACAATCGCGAAAATGCACGCAAAGCGCAAAAACGTGCTAAAAGACGCTAGCGTGGCCAGTGAATCAAGCCCCTGGTGTGCACCAGCCCTAAATTAGAAAAATAACTTTCTAGATATTACATACCACAAATGCATTTACGTATATCAAAATTACTTCTCACACGCTTTACTTCTAATTAGAGTGAATTAAAAGCAGTGGGGGTGTAAAGTCTGCTGTCAAGACAGGTCTTGTGTCTGCATGTTAACTACCAGCTGAGAGCATCATATCTCATCCATCTATAGCAATGCGGTGACTTCATCTAGTGTTGCTGCTGTCATTTAAATGTGATCTACCGCTACCTTGAATTATTGGTGCTCTCACTCTTAATTTGTCTTTGTTAGCCTGAACACAACAGGAAACAGCATGCAGATCAATGTAAGGATGGGCGCAGTACACTAATGCGAGGGAAGTTTCTACAGGACACATCTATGATGATCCGCATAATGAACTGCCTAGCAAAGTAATGAGTAGCGGTGCTCTGTTTTGACATTGTAATACAGAAAATGCACATCCAAGATCAAGCTGAAAGGCAAATGCAAAACCGAGTCCCAGGGACATTAGAATGTCAGGAGGAGGAAAAGTAAATGTCATTAATACATTACATGACACCTTTGTGACTTAAAGATAAAGAGCTGTTGTCTTCCATAGACATGGCGTTTATAGAGGTCATTTATTGACCACATCGTTAACAAACAGCAGTGTGTTTATGGTCCAATTAAGGAAAAATTTAGGCAGGCCATAGACCTAAAGGGGCCCATACACCTAACGATTTTCCCGCCGATATACAGCAGATTCGATCACTGTGATTGAATCTGCTGTGAGATCGTTGCGCAAACGCTGACAGAATGAACGATTTCCGTCCAAAATCAATTGTTCCCGTCGATTCCCATCGTTCCGTCCGTGCTGGTTCACACTCGAATGTTTTTTGCGCTTTCCTGATCGCCAGTGATCAGCAAAGCACTGTGGCTAATGTATCCCTATGGGATCATTCTCACTGCAGCATTTGCGATTTGAATCAATCGCAAACGCATTGCATGCAGTGCTTTGGGGGCGATTGTGTTGTGATTTTCATTTTATTGAATGAGAATCAAAATGCAAATTGTGGCCAAATTGTTGTGCCCCCCCCCCCCCCCCCCCGGCGTTGGCACCATCACCTCCTCCAGGCAACTGGAAGTGAGGAAAAGTCCCTAGTCCATAAATTGAACAAGGGCTCTGGGGGAGAGGGGGAGGCTTGTCCGCCCCTCTGTTACAGAGCCCCCTTATACCATGGACCATGTGGGCTGGTATAGCTCTTGCTGCGGAGTCCCGCGCAGCCCAGGCTCAGCAATTTGGCTATCCCAGCCTGCATGGGTGACAAGGTGTTAAAGAGTCTCGGAAGGGGGAACCCCACGCCCCTAGTTCACCCATCCCTGATTGTAACCTGCTTGCCCACACACAGTAACTTTACCTGTGCACACACCTATATCCACCTCAGGGAGCCACATGCCCGCTGCAAGTATGCTATAGACATACCAGCCCTGGAGAGAGGCAGATTATTTTTTATTTATTTAAAGTCCCATAATAAATAAGGCAGCACTCTCTCAAAGTGTCATACCAGCTTTGTACCTGCCTGTAGTTAGTGAAAAGCAAAAAGTATTTGTAACGATCGGTGTAACACAGAGAGGGTCTGATTACCGGTGATCTGCAGTATCACCGAGAATGCAGAACATACCCGATAATCAGATATATATTCTAACCTCTGGACACCTGAGAGATAAGAGTGTTTTGGTGTAACAGTAATACTTTGAGTATTGCACCTGAGGGGCAGGTGCGAGGCAGTAAGTACTGCACAAAAGACAAGTTCCTTCCACTAGCCTGGACTCTCCCGAGAGAGAAGTCAGGCTGGGAGTGGGAAGGACAGAGTGAGAGTGACACCAGAGAGGAGATGTCACTAACAGATCTGGGAACTGCCTCTAACAGTAAGGTCAGTTCTCGAGGTCGGGCAAGCCAGGTCGTTAACACACAGACAGATAAGGTACAGATTCAGGAGACAGGTACGAAATCCAATGAACAGGCAGGGTTTGGCAATGGAGGATCAGAATAGCAAGGTACAGAATCAGAAGACAAATACAGAGTCCAGGAACGAGCAGAGTTTGGCAACAGGATATCAGAAATAGCAAGGTACAGAATCAGAGTTCAGGAGGATAAGTCAGGCAAGCAGAAGGTCATAACAAATAATACAGTTCAATTTCCTAATGCTAAGGTGTGAGGTCCGTGATCGTCAACACCTTTGGAAACTATGCTAGAACACAGATACTGACAAGGTCTGAGTGCTACCACGTAGTGATCGCAACGCCAGACACCAGAGAAATGACCAGCACCCAGTATATATACATCAGCGCCTCCAGCGCCTCCCCTAAGTGCTGGACCAATGAGAAGTGGTGGAAATGTCAGCTGACCAGCTTGGTCAGCTGACCTTCTTCTGGCTGTCATATAAACTCTGCCTCTCAGCGCGCGCGCGCGTCATTCTGAACCTGTGTGGACTATCAGTCCCAGCCACACCAGTCACGCTTTGCAATGTCTCTGCTGGCCTGCACACGGGATGAGACGCACCGCTATCAGTACAAGCGGTGGTCTCCCCGCGCCTGGTCAGACTGTCAGTAGCAGGCCTGTGCACTTTCTTCACAGTACCCCCCCCCCCCCCCCCCCCCCGAGGAGTGGACTCCGGACAGCTCATTCCAGGCCTCTCAGGATGTAAAGCGTGGAATTCCCTTCTCAGTTTGTCAGCATGCATGCGACTTTCAGGTACCCATAATCTCTCCTCAATACCATACCCTTTCCAATGAACCAGATACTGTACTGAGTTCTGAACTATGCGTGAGTCTAAAATCTTCTCTACCTCGTACTCAGGTTGGTCATCTATCATCACAGGAGGAGGAGGAGTGGGACCCACATGGACTGCTGGTTTGAGCAGAGAGACAAGAAAGGATCTTACGCCACGCATACTAGCAGGAAGATCAATGGCATAAGTAACATTGTTGATCTTTCTAGTTCTAGTCTTTCTAGTTACTGGAAATGGACACACAAACCTGGACCCCAACTTGGCTGAAGGCTGTTTCAAGGTCAAGTGACGTGTGGACACCCAGACTAAGTCTCCTGGTTAAAACTTCCACTCTAAGGAACGTTTTTTGTCAGCTTGGCCTTTCTGACTTTGAAACGCCTTCTCCAAATTATTTCTCACGATCCACCACACGTCCTTAAATGACTTTTGCCAGGCCTCCAGAGCTGGAAACGGAGTGGAAGCGATTGGCAATGGGGAAAATTTGGGCAACTTCCCAGTAACTATCTGAAATGGACAGAATCCCGTGGAAGAACTTTTCAAATTATTGTGCGCAAATTCTGCGAAGGGCAAAAACTTGACCCAATCATTTTGCGCCTCTGCAACGTAACACCTCAAAAATCGTTCCAATGATTGGTTGACTCTCTCAGTCTGACCGTTGGTCTGTGGGTGGTAGCCCGATGAAAATGACAGTTCCATGCCCATCTGGTGACAAAATGCCCTCCAAAATCTCGAAACAAATTGGACTCCCCGATCTGACACAATGTTTTCCGGAATGCCATGCAATCGGAAAACGTGGATGATGAACAAATCGGCCAACTCCTGGGCCGAGGGGAGTCCTTTCAAGGGCACAAAATGGGCCATTTTACTAAAGCGGTCGACTACCACCCAAATGACCGACATGCCCTCAGACCTGGGAAGCTCACCCACAAAATCCATGGACAAGTGGGTCCACGGCTCACTCGGGGTGGGCAAGGACTGCAACGTTCCCACAGGTGCCAGCCGGGAGGGCTTACTTTTTGCACACACCGCACACTCTCTAACATACTCCTTGCAATCCGTTGCCTGAGAAGGCCACCAGGCGCACCTGGCAACTAGATCCTGTGTTCTGGAGGCCCCAGGGTGTCCCGCATTTTTATGTGAATGGAACATCTGTAAGATCTGAAGACGGAATGGCAGTGGTATAAACATAACCCCTTCAGGCTTCCCCTCCGGGACGTCCTGCTGAAAGGGCCCCAAGGTCTCCGTCCAGTCTTTCCATGTCTCAGTTGTTGCTAGTACCAGTCTTTGTGGGACAATGGTCTCTGGGGTAGAGGGCTGTGCTGTCTCTGGCTCAAAGCATCTGGACAGGGCATCTGCCTTAATGTTCTTGCTACCTGGAGTGTACGTAATAATAAATCTGAACCTCGAGGAGAACAAAGACCATCGAGCCTGACGGGGGCTTAATCTCTTAGCTCCCTCGATGTATTCCAAATTTTTGTGGTCAGTGTAAACTGTCATCGTATGTTCTGCTCCTTCCAACCAATGACGCCATTCCTCAAAGGCCAACTTGATGGCCAGGAGCTCCCTGTTCCCTATGTCGTAGTTTCTCTCTGCCGGAGAGAACCTACGAGAAAAATAGGCACATGGGTGTAATCTGCCCTGCAACCCTGATCGCTGAGACAGCACAGCCCCTACCCCGACCTCCGAGGCGTCCACCTCAACAATAAAGGGGTAGGAAGTGTCAACGTGTCTTAGGATGGGTGCAGAGCAAAACAAGTCTTTTAAAGTGGAGAATGCTTGCAGAGCTTCTGGAGACCAGTGGGTAGTATCTGCCCCTTTTTTAGTGAGACTAGTGAGGGGTGCAATGACAGTGGAGTACCCCTTTATGAACCTTCTATAGTAATTGGCAAACCCTAAGAATTTCTGAAGAGATTTCAACCCCACAGGTTGAGGCCATTCCAGCACAGCAGAGACCTTGGCAGGGTCCATAGACAGGCCCGAGGTGGAAATTATGTACCCTAAAAAGGTGACCGATGTCACCTCGAAGATGCATTTCTCCAACTTAGCGTAAAGCATGTTTTGTCTGAGTTTGTCCAATACAAATTTGACATGTGCCCTGTGCTCAGAGAGGTTGTTAGAAAAAATAAGTATATCATCCAGGTATACTAACACGAATTTGCCCAACACCTCCCTGAATACCTCATTGATTCATTCCTGGAAGACGGCCGGGGCGTTACACAGCCTGAAGGGCATCACTAAGTACTCGTAATGCCCGTCGGGCGTATTAAAAGCCGTCTTCCATTCATCGCCTTTTCTAATCCGCACCAGGTTGTATGCACCCCGTAAATCCGATTTCAAAAAGATTTTAGCGTTGGTAACTTGTGTAAACAGGTCATCTATCAGGGGCAAAGGGTAGCGATTCTTCACTGTGATTTTATTCAGGCCCCGGTAATCTATGCGTGGCCGCAGGCCTCCGTCTTTCTTTTTAACAAAAAATAACCCTGCGCCAGCGGGTGACCGAGAGGGGCGAATGAATCCCTTGGCTAAATTCTCACGAATGTACTCCTGCATGGCCACTTTCTCTGGCCCAGACAAATTGTAGAGATGACCCCTTGGGGGCATACAACCAGATCGGAGGTCGATGGGGCAATCAAACGGGCGATGTGGTGGTAACTTATCAGCAGCCTTGGGACAGAACACATCTGAATACTCGGAATATTGTACTGGAACCCCCTCCAAATGAATCCTGGTCTGGCCCAATGTCACCTTCCCTAAACACTGCTGGAAACAATGAGTTGACCAGCTAGTCAACTGCCCAGTGGTCCAATTGATCTGTGGCGAGTGAAGGTGCAACCATGGCATGCCAAGGATGACTGTGGAGGTGGTCATGTGTAATACAAAAAACTGTATCGTTGTGTAGTACCCCTATAGTGACTTCCACCTCTGGTGTCTGAGACAGCGGATGATTACTTTGCAGGGGGGAATCATCTACTGCCGTAACCTGAATGGGTGGTTTTACCAGGGTGAGCGGAATACCTAATTTCTTTGCATATTCAAAATCCATAAAATTTGCTGCAGAGTCTGAATCAACAAAGGCCTCAGAAACCTTGGTTTTATCTTCCCATGTAACAGTACAAGGAAGAAGTAACCGTTTATCTTCTAGGGGTAAGAGACGCGCGCCTAGGGTGTTACCCCCTACAACTCCTAGGCGGTAGCGTTTCCCGACTTATTGGGACAATTACGTACTCTATGACCCCCCTCTGCGCAGTAAAGACACAGCTGCTCAGACATCCTACGTCTTCGCTCCACTTGGGATAGTTTTGACCGACCAATTTGCATAGGTTCGGGTGGAGGCGAGACAGGAGGAGGTGGAGTTACTGGAGGAGCAGCGTAGGACACAATCTTTACCTGACTACTACCCCAGGTCTGTTTCTGATAACGCAGCCTGCTGTCGACTCGAATGGCCGATGAAATGGCCTCATCGACTGTTTTAGGTTCAGGCAGACTTAACATGAGATTTGAAACCTCATCTGACAGTCCCGATAAAAAACAATCAAAGAGGGCATAAGTGTCCCACCTGGCTGAAACTGACCACCTCCTAAATTCTGCTGCGTAATCATCGACCAGTCCCTTGCCTTGACGCAAAAGCTTGAGCTTCCGCTCAGAAGTCACAGCAAGGTCTGGGTCGTCGTAAATTACTGCCATAGCTTTAAAAAATTCATCTACTGAAGTGAGGGCTAAGTCTCCGGTGGGCAAACTGTACGCCCACGTCTGAGAATCGCCTGATAACAAAGTCTTAATAAATGTGACCCTTTGGGCCACCGTTCCAGAAGATCGGGGTCTCAACTCGAAGTAAGATAACACTCTACTTCCTAAAATTTCGGAAGTCAGATCTGTGACCAGAAAATTTCTCAGGTACAGGCAAACGTATGTCAGAGCTAGGAGGGGATCGCACCTCGTCCACTGCTGTCTGGAGGGTTTGTAAAGAACCAGACATGGCTTCAATCATAGTCTTGTGACTACCCAGCACTTGATTGATGTTGTCCACCGAAGTGGCAAGTGCGCCCAGACGGTCAGAGTGTGCATCCATTTGTATTTTGGCCTGGCGTTCTGTAACGATCGGTGTAACACAGAGAGGGTCTGATTACCGGTGATCTGCAGTATCACCGAGAATGCAGAATATACCCGATTATTGATGATCTGCAATGTCACCGATAATCAGATATTTATTCTAACCTCTGGACACCTGAGAGATAAGAGTGTTTTGGTGTAACAGTAATACTTTGAGTATTGCACCTGAGGGGCAGGTGCGAGGCAGTAAGTACTGCACAAAAGACAAGTTCCTTCCACTAGCCTGGACTCTCCCGAGAGAGAAGTCAGGCTGGGAGTGGGAAGGACAGAGTGAGAGTGACACCAGAGAGGAGATGTCACTAACAGATCTGGGAACTGCCTCTAACAGTAAGGTCAGTTCTCGAGGTCGGGCAAGCCAGGTCGTTAACACACAGACAGATAAGGTACAGATAAGGTACAGATACGAAATCCAATGAACAGGCAGGGTTTGGCAACGGAGGATCAGAATAGCAAGGTACAGAATCAGAAGGCAAATACAGAGTCCAGGAACGAGCAGAGTTTGGCAACAGGATATCAGAAATAGCAAGGTACAGAATCAGAGTTCAGGAGGATAAGTCAGGCAAGCAGAAGGTCATAACAAATAATACAGTTCAATTTCCTAACGCTAAGGTGTGAGGTCCGTGATCGTCAACACCTTTGGAAACTATGCTAGAACACAGATACTGACAAGGTCTGAGTGCTACCACGTAGTGATCGCAACGCCAGACACCAGAGAAATGACCAGCACCCAGTATATATACATCAGCGCCTCCAGCGCCTCCCCTAAGTGCTGGACCAATGAGAAGTGGTGGAAATGTCAGCTGACCAGCTTGGTCAGCTGACCTTCTTCTGGCTGTCATATAAACTCTGCCTCTCAGCGCGCGCGCGCGCGCGTCATTTTGAACCTGTGTGGACTGTCAGTCCCAGCCACACCAGTCACGCTTTGCAATGTCTCTGCTGGCCTGCACGCGGGATGAGACGCACCGCTATCAGTACAAGCGGTGGTCTCCACGCGCCTGGTCAGACTGTCAGTAGCAGGCCTGTGCACGCAAACCGCCGCTATGCCAACCGCGGAAACAGCCGCCTCATCCTGCGTCCATGCGGCGGCTTTTCCGCGTTTCCTCACAGTATTATTCAAAATATGTTGTTCAATTAATGAAACAGCTATAAGTCCTTATAAACAATGTCAGGTCAAAATAGCACCTAAACTGTTTCTAGACTTATGTCCGCAGAGTCAGCCCATGGTTTTCCATGGATGATTTTTCATTTGTAATGCACATTTCTAACATGTGCATCACCCAGAGTGAGCTGACGGCAACTGAAAGTTATGGGGGTTGCCTGCAGTGTGCGATATTATGTTGCAGGCAGCAAGTTCTTCCCTGTTTGTGGGAACAGCATTTACTGTAGATGTTAGTGAGCTCATTGATTAACATGGGCTGTCACTGTCAGATCTAATGCTATTCTGCATGCGAGGGAATTTCCTCTCAAATCTGACCCCTGCTTTACTATTTAATGACTCGAGCAAGATTATCACATTTACTAGACCTGACACTTTTGAGAAAATCTCATATATGAGCAGTACTATAAGGACATTTGTTCTCTTAAAGGAACACTATTGATTAACATATTTTGGGAATAGTTTGCAAAGTACTCCTAACTACTGGTGTATACATTTAACTGCTCATCTCTTTGCTTACTGTTATCAAATTCCTTTCACAATTTACTGAGGGCCAGACTGACGGACCAGTGAATCATGAAGGGAGGGGAAATCCCTCTCCCTACATCTTTTAACCCTGTGTGTGAGACAGGTCTCACTAGCTTAACTGCAGCTGTTTGTGTCTCTGAATGAGCTGTCTGCGATGAGAGCAGAGGAAATGTATCTTATATGCAGCATAAACCTTTGTAATTGTGTGTGAAACATAACACAATGGCTTTTCATATAACTTTGCAGTCTCACATGTAAAGAACAGCTCTGGCTGTGCAATATTGACGCACAGACACCCTTTTGCTAATGAATCCTTCCAATGCAGCTACAACCTACACACAATGAATTACAGCTTTTGCCCTTGATATTTAACATGAAAAGTAGGAAAATATTTACACAGTTACTTAGACATTATTTGTACTTTGTAATTTTAGAACACTTGTAATGATCTGCTCTGCTGTCTGCACAGGCAGACAGCTTTTTGACCATTTTTTAGGTCTGAATGCTGCAGGTCTCTGGAAAGGAGACCTGTCTTCACTCTGCGAGTTGCAGAGCTGCTGCTATGGTGAGGAATTTGCATCCACTTGTCATGAAAATTGCTTAGCTGCTTCCTTTGATGGCTTGCAGTATAAATACCATTTCCTCCCAGAATTCCTTGCTGGTCATGATGGTTTGTTCCTGTTAACTTGCTTGGAAGTCTCAGCCCTCTGCTCATATTAGGCTATTATTGCTAGCTTAGAGTAGTTTCCTTAGGAGTGCTCCTTGCACTCCTATTTAGCGTAGTCAGGCTGTATTATCTGTTTTGCCTTGTGTTGTCTATCTCTTGCGATTGTCTTGTCGCCAGCGGCGGTCGACAGGAAATCGTTCTGTCTGTTGGGATCGCATTCGCCCTAGCGGTAGTGGCGATGATTCCTTCTGTACTCTGTCTGGGAGTGTAGGCCAGAGCTGCGGTTGCTACTGGTTGCTCCTTCAGTCTGTCTTGTCTGGAATCGTTCTGTCTGTTGGAATCGCATTTGCCCTAGCGGTAGTGGCGGTGATTCCTTCTGTACTCTGTCTGGGAGTGTAGGCCAGAGCTGCGGTTGCTACTGGTTGCTCCTTCAGTCTGTCTTGTCTGGAATGAACGCTTGCTGTAGGTTCGGTGAGGTAACCATTTAGCAAGCGTCCGCGTTCTCTATTTGTGTTTCGTTGGTTAGTTAGGGTTGGTGTGCTTTGTCTCTGTTGCACTTTTCGTGAGGAGGCTGCGCCATTAGCGTGCTTTGTCGCTGTTGCGATTTTCGCGCGGCTACCACGCTTAGCGAGTGTGTTTGTTATTTTCCTTGGCATTCTGATCATTGTTATTTGCTGAGTCTTTCTTGCTACACTTGTGCTCTGTCTTTACTCGGTCTTGTGTCACTCTTGGCAATCGCCACTCTTGCGATTGCGTTCCCACTTGTTTTCTGCTGTGGTGTATTCACCGTCACCGGGTGGCGACTAGATTGGTGGACACACATACATTGTGCTCTCTCTCTCTCTCTAAGGGCTATCTTGCCCTGCATTGCTTCAACTCGTACAATTCCCATCTGGCATCTGTGGCAGTGCAGAGGCTGTGTTCCTCTGCACTCCACAGCTCCATCTGCTGGTGGGAATTCCCCTCTACAGGTGCATTTCACCACAGCTGGGTTCTGTGTATTGTATACGCTTGTGGGGGGATTTCCGCAGTGTCAGCACGCATCTTGTGCGCTGACCACGGAAATAATTCCGCAATCGTTACAACACTTAGTTATTAATAGTGTTCCTTTGAAACCAAACGTGTTTTGTAAATGAGAGCCAGTTACTCACAAATTCTCTGTATGTGATACATGCATGTAACTTGTGATACTGAGAAAAATGCCCAGTGACAATAAACATGAGGTATATTGATATTCTATTTGCACCTACATAGATTATGTATTACACATTTTCTGGAAATGTTGCCTGATATGAAGGTTAGTTGAAGAATTCAGGGAACAGAAGGAAAGAATTTAAGCAAATGTGCACACATTGTACTGTTGTTTGAGGCAGAATGGTAGCCGACACTCCTAGCTTTTTTCCTTGGCCCCCTGCAGCTACACAAACAAGAGTAGCCATGTTCATTCTGCAGGGACCCAAACAAAGGAAACACAAGTGCTGAGGGAGGTGGTCATTCTACATGCAAGCAGTCATTAAAGAGGCACCATAGTGACATATAGTAGAATGCAGCAATTATTTCAATATACCCACATTTATGTTAATTATCCTGGTTTCAGCATCAGAAACACTTCCTATTATCTACATGTTGCTGGACATTGGTATGTAGCCCAGCCCTCCTAGTAATGATTAGCCTAGGCTGTTTAGATATGCAGAATTGTCCTTTCAGTGTATTCTGGGAGGCCAAGTGTTATTTCTGCTGGCTTCGGAACACAGGGTAAACCAACAAGTAAAGATGCTACTTGTGATAAATTTTAGAAAGTAAATTAGGATGAGGAAAAGTTTTACAGCTAGCAAACACTGACTAAATAATTTATTAAGTAATAGGGTAAAAAATAAGTAATTCTATTCATTACCTTATTTTCAGTACAGTTCCTGTTTAACCATATGCACTCAAAATACACGCACACAACAAAGTGGAACTTGCATATTGATAAAAACAACTGGGTTGTCAAAATGGCAGATCTTGGCTTTCAAAGTGGACTGCAGTGATTTTGTACTAGGCCAATTCACCACAGTGCAGTCCCGTCATTAGAAGAACTAGTCCCTTCTTCCACTATTCAGCATGCTAGTGAACACCTCACACACTAGACCCTGATGTTCAAGCTGAGTAGCCATTAATAATCAGTGTACAAAGGTCCAGATATTTAGAACAGGATCCAAAGCACCATTATTACATTGGTTATCTGAATACATCATCTGAAATCCTGTAAGTAGAGATGGCCCGAACCTCCGATTTTAGGTTCGCGAACTTCCGCAAAAGTTCGGTTAGACTTCAATGGGGAGGCGAACTTTGAAAATTAGAAACACTTATGCTGGCCAGAAAAGTGATGGAAAAGATGTTTCAAGGGGTCTAACATCTGAGTTTTTGCATGGATGAGTGGGATAGACGCCAAACGTCCCGGGGAAAAATCTGGATTTGATGCAAAGCAGCATTTTAAGGGCAGAAATCCCATTGAATGCTAAATCGCAGGCCTAAAGTGCTTTAAAACATTTTGCATGTGTGCACATCAATCAGGGAGTGTAATTAGAGTACTGCTTCACACTGACAGACCAAACTCACTGTGTAACACACCGCAAACAGCTGTTTGTGTAGTGACGGCCATGCTGGACTGGTGCGGCAAGATTGCTCTTCCTCAGTGATATCAGGTAATGTCTGACTGCCTTATCAACTTTCAATGGTTCTTTCTCTACCATTGTTAAAACTTACATCTATTTTTTTTAAATTACATTTTCTTCTGGCTGTTCAGTACCTGTAACGAGAATCTGTTATGGAGGGCAAGTCTGCCATTGTGACCACGGGTAATGGCCGGGGAATCAGGGTTCGATTCTGGTCTGGAGTGGGAGCCTAAGAAACGGCTACCACCACCAAACATCCAAGTAAGGACCCATTTGCTGTATTAGTAATGTACCTGCCCTGACCGTGCTTTGCAGACCAGGCACCTGTGGTCAGATGGACCCTTGACCCAGCGCAAGATGAACCAAATTGAAAGCATTTGCCAAGAATGTGATGGGTATTACAAATGTGCACCTGTCACACACACGTACCGTGAACAGGTAGAGTGAATTGTGGTATTAAATATCCCAATGCGTGCACTCACGTAGGTAGGTGGGTGCACTGAACACAACAGGTAGGTATATGCAGTGATGGGTATTACAAATGTGCACCTGTCACACACACACACACAGGTTCCACCGTGAGCAGGTGCAATGACTGGTGGTATAAACAATGCATGTGCTCACGTAGTTAGGTAGGTAGGTAGGTAGGTGCACTGAACAGTGAACAGGTGCAGTGATTGGGATGGGATTACAAATCTGCAGCTGCCTGTCACACACACACAGGTAGTCACTGAATGTGCTGGGCCTGGCAGTGGCACAGTAGGAATTACACCAAAGGCCAGCTGCGACTGACTGACAGGGCTGTATATAATGCAAGTGGGCCACACAAAAAAAAAATATCACAAGAACAAGATTATCTCTCAAAAGAACTGTTGAGGGGTGCTTTTTTAGCAATAAGAATCAGCAAGGAGCAAGCTAACAAGCCTACAAGAGCCTAACTAAGCTTTCCCTATGAGAGTCTGCAGCAGCTGTCCCTTCTCTAATTACTGCAGGCACACGAGTGAGTCCAATTTGACGCTGCCTGCCTTTAATAAGGGGGGAGTGGCTCCAGGAGGGAGTGTAGCCTGATCGGCTACAATGTGCCTGTTGACTGTGATGTAGAGGTTCAAAGTTGACCCTAATGATGCACTATGGGGACGAATCAAACTTCTGGAAAAGTTCACGGTCCTCCGCAATCGCGAACCACGGAAGTTTGCCAGGAACCGTTCGCTGTCCAACCGTTCAGGTCATCTCTACGTAAGTTCCCACGTATTGAGTGAGCTCACTCACTGATCCAACAAAAGCTGAGTCAGAGGTGGAATGGTATTTTGTATGCTCTAGTAATAGAACAAAGGGGCCCATTTAAAGAGAAATTGTGACCAAGAATTGAACTTCATCCCAATCAGTAGCTGATACCCCCTTTCCTATGTGAAATATTTTCCTTTTCACAAACAGATCATCAGGGGGCTCTGTATGGCTGATGTGATGTTAGGACCGTGGTTCTGACATCACACTGTGGGAGCCTTGTTCCATTGTGGGAAATAACAGCTGTATACAGCTATTTCTAACTGCCAAAAAAGCAAGCAGCATCTCCTTCCATTGACATCACCTGCCAGCAGTAAAAACGTCACCATGTGATAAATGTTAGAATGTAAATCAGGGAGAGGAAAGATTTTACAGTGGGCGAACACTGACTAAATCATTTATACATAATTATTGTAAAAATTAAGCATTTTTTATTACATTATTGTCACTGGAGTTCCTCTTTAACTTTACAACACATTAAGCAGATGATATTTAGTGAGCTCCACTTATCTTGAAGTAGTGTGAATTTGTTGAATTTGCTCACAATGACATTCAGTGAACCAGATCTTAAAGAGGAACTTTAACCAATGATTAAACTTCATTTCAATCAGTAGTGAATACCCCATTTCCCACAAGAGATCTTTGCGTTTTCTTAAAGGGGGGTCTGTGTGGCTGATATTGTGTTGAAACTCCTCCCACAGTGTGATGTCCTGACCATGGCCCTGAAAATTTGCTGTATGTAAACCATCATTGAAAATAGCGGCTTTTTTCAACTGCCAAGTAAGCAATAGCTCCCTCTGTGCATAGAACTCTCAGTAACAAACATTTTGTGCTGATCACATGGCAGAACTAAATATGTCACCACCAATGATAAATTACAGAGTGCAAATCAGGGAGAGGAAAGGTTTTACAATGGATAAACACTGACTAAAAATGTATAAATAAATATTGTAAACAATAAGCAATTGTATTAATTATGTTATTTTCACTACAGTTCCTCTTAAAGTTAAAGTATATAATAAGTGTAAGAATAGTGCATCTATTTCTACCTTTACTCATTTAGTAAAATGGTGCTAGCGTCAAGGCACTAAGTACAAAGCGCTGGCCTGATTTAGCAACCAGTCAAAATCCTCCCTGTATTTTATTTTAACTTCGCTAAAATAAGTGATGGCTGGTTGCTATAGTACTTAAACTTACTTCGCAATAAGTGCTTTGCTTCTTGCAATGGGTGAGTAATCCTAATAGCTTAAAATCATTTTATAGCAAGATTGTTTTCATTAAGAAATGTATTTTACTTAGGTGTTTTACTCATAGTCTGGCCTATTTTCTGCTCACCGAATGCTCAGTTTTGTTGGCTAGAGAAAGCCAATTAACATTTAATTTCTGAAAAGCATTTTTTTAATCAAAATAGAGTTAAATGTTAGGATTTATTTTCTATTCATCGCGAATAAATACCTGTTATTTTTTCTCATTATAAATTAGTGCACAAAACATTAACCACAGAAAACTTGAAGAGCTCTTGACACACAGGCTTACGCATTTCTGTAAAAGAATTAAAAAGAACACGAAGGATTAGTAGAATAAATTAATTACATACTAAATGAAAAATGCTGTGGTGTTTATAGAAATAACTGTATATTATTTCCTAAACCAAACATAGCTTTTGTTGTTGCTTTATATCAATTATGGAGGCACACTGTTTCTTTCAGTCAAGCTGAAAAGACATTTTAACCCTAGATTTTCTGCACAAGGAAAACTAGTATGTGAGGAAAAACCTAAAGAAACATTTAAAGCCTCTCTATCACAATATACATCACTAGGTTCCACAGTTTTATATAATGACACCTTAAAAATATTTTAGATTAGGGTAGAAAGTTACCAGGTATGATGAACTTCCTTATTTCCAGGATATGTGCCTGGGTGCTTATAATAAAGGCTCCGGTTAAAAAGGGCGCCAGATATAAATTATATCGAAGTTATTGTTTATTTAAATGGATGTCAGCATATGCCGTAAAATATTGTTTATAGTACTGATATTCTACTTTTTCCCACTGTAACCACTATTTTTACGTTGAGTAAAATGAGCACCAGTAAAATTTACCGATATTGTACTGCTTCATTTATATAGTAAAATATGTTTAATACTTACCGATATTTTACTATAACCTAACCTCTCCCTACTCTCACACAGAACCCTCCCCTGTTGGTGCCCAACCTTAACCCTCCCTGATGGTTCCTAACCCTAAGGCCCCCTGGTGGTGCCTAACCCGAAAAACCTCCCTGTTGGTGCCTAACGCTAAAACCTCCCTGGTGGTGCCTAACCCTAAGACCCCCCTGATGGTGCTTAGCCTCAACCCCTCTGGTGGTGCCTAACCCTAAAACCTCCCTGTTGGTGACTAACGCTAAAACCTCCCTGGTGGTGCCTAACCCTAAGACCCCCCTGGTGGTGTTTAACCCTAACCCATCTGGTGGTGCCTAACCTAAACCTCCCTGGTGGTGCCTAGCCTTATCCTCCCAGTGGTGCTTACATAACCTTATCCCCTCCTGTTGGTGCCTAACCTTAATACCCCCCCCCCCCCCAAAAAAAAAATTGCGGAATCAAAACATGAATATAAACTTTTTATTTGTTAAATAACGGGTTATTGTAATCAATGAAATTGCTATAGAAATTGAAGTTAAAGATAACAAGCAAGATATAGTTTTTTTTATATTTACATAGCGCCCTTTTACAAACGATATTGTTGTTTTATATTTAAGCGGCACCCATTTTATACACTTTACACGTTACCATTCTGTGTTGTTTTACCTTGACAAAGGGGACCCCAAGAGGCCCCGAAACAAGTCGTTGGTTTATGGAGTGGACTTGTGTCACATTGGTTGAATAAACCTTGATCTAGGATCAATTAATTGTGTGGACCTTCCCGATTTTTTGTTTGCAGCTGACAATGGTCCAGCACCTCTATTGTGGTGTGCGATTCTCCCTTTGATTTTTTCATTTTATACACTTGGCACCAATAGAGAAAAGATTTGCATTGATTTGCATTGATTTGCATTGATGTGAACAGGGCGTCCTTTTTAATAGCATGGGGTGTATGAGTTTATTAGATTTCAATGCCTATCAGCAAGTGAAAAAAACACATTTAAAGAATATCATTCTACCTAAAGCCTTGTAAACTTGCTAGCTAAAGCTCAGCTGTGGTAGCCAAAAAGAAATGCATCTGATAATAATCTAGAGTGAGTGAAGCATCCCCGATGACTTGGCCAGCGAGCAGCCTGGTGGATCAACTCAGCTGGGAACTGGGCAGTGCATTATTCTCCTACTAACCCTGCCTATGACTCTCCTCGTGCATCACTCTGTCAGCTCTCCTACCTCCCCCCACAGCAATAGAATGCATCACTAGCCTGGAGGCTAGCAGCATGTCTGCATAGGCTCAGCCCTGCACTGTCCCCTCCCCGATGAATAGAGTCCTGATCCCTTTCTGGCAATTCCTTATGTGTGTGTACGAGGCTTAAGGAAAAGACAATCATCACATCATCTGCATATATTTCAAGCATTTTAAAAAGCTGCAATAAACTGGCATACCTGTGACCACTTTGGTATTTGCTAAGATCTCTCCTTTGAACCTTTCCCCATGTTTTATAGGGATTAACCAATAAAGCAGCCTGGCATGTCTCAGCTGTAGTGAGGTATATTATGGATATATCCCCTTATGCCAAGAACTAATTGCTGTGGGCTACACACATATATTTCTGAGTAGTGCTCCATGATGGTGTATGAAAGCTTTTCAAACTTCCCCTTAAACTTTCAATTAAAAATAAGTTTATAAATTTAGATTTGTCTATATGGCCCTCTATGTCGTGGACCATGTGGGCTGGAATGGTTAATATGGCAGAGTCCCACGCAGTCTGGCCTAGCCATCTGGCTCAGCTATAAGTCATAGATAGCAGCAGGTTTGGGGGATGAGGAGTCCTGGGAGGGGGTGCTTTTTTAATACTTTTAAACAGAAAAACAGTAGTAGAGTAGTAGTAGAAGGCGCTGAAGACAGCTAAAAAAGCTTGCATCTCAACTACAAATCGCCTGGCTTTGCTTCAGGGCTCAGGTCAGGTGATGTGATTTATTCATCTGTGATTGGCTTACTTTGCACAGACATCAGCAGCGAGTTGCCGGCAATTGAACTTTCTGGTAACTCATATGCAGTCTGGATGTAAAAAAAAAAACTTGTTTCAAGTGAGTCTTTCATTTCCTGGAATTACATAGGTTTCAGTGTTGGATAAATAACTCAAGACTAACTGTCCCTCAAAGGAGCTCACTGTGTCATATCCCTAACATAGTACTAACCTTATGTTTAACACAGTCTAGGCTTAACTGTCGGTGGCCCTTATTTAATTTACTTTTTATAGGTGATATTTTGACACTTTATAAAATAAAACACCTTTTAAACCACCAGCAAGCAAGAAAATACTCAGAATAATTTTTGCAGTATTTTTTTTACCTACTTTTTTTGTACTTTTTCAATTGCAGAGTGCTGAAAAGTTATTTTAAGCAGAAGATGAAAAATTATCTCCCAGGAGAAAATGTAGGAGAAAAGGTGTATTGAGTAAGGGCTGGTGTCTTTTTTTAAACCCTCCATTATGCCATTCTACAAAAAAAAGAGTACCTTGCACATTTTTCTTTCTAAATGAATAGTGTTTACAGCACCCTTTGCTCAGGAATGTATTCAATGAAAATGACAACTAAGATGTTTACATGCTATAGTTGCTGCCACCCAGATTTCCCTGAACCTATGTATTTAATATGAGACCCCTGGACCCACATGCAATTAACTTTTTCACCTGCATTATCTCCTAGGAGATAATTATTAACATATCTTTTAAATAACTTTTCAGCATTTTATAGTTGAAAAAGTAACCAAAAGTAGGTGGAAAGAGTACTGTCAAATTTATTTTGAGTAATTTCCTGCTTGCTTGTGGCTTAAACAGCATTTTATGACAAGTTGTGAAAATATCACCTAGGAGAAAACTCAGGAGAAAAACTGAAACTGCATACGGACCCATGGTCAACTGACATGGTCAAATCTGACAGAGCTGCCCCTTTATTTAGTTCAGACCTGACTGGTGAAATGTATTTTTCTTGTCTTATTGTATTACTTCCTCATATATTACTGCAAACCTTCAGCAAAAATATATGCACCTCAAAGCTTATTACTGAATGTTGGCTTTAGGTAAACATATCTTCGGTCAAGTTTACTTATGAGGTCAAGGGAAAAAAAATACCACAACAATGGAAGATGAACTAGAACTTGAAATACCTCTGTTAAATTATTTTTCTTTTTAGGGAACAAATGTTTATAGCATCATTCATTCATGCTGCCCTTGAATTCTGGTACAGTATAAGTCATTCTTCATGCTTCACTATATTATTTACCACAACAGATTCAAAGTAGCCATTTCTTCTTTGCTATGACCTTCAGCTGTTCCAAATGACAAGTGACATAAGAAGATGTCTTGCAACAATAACTAGATGTTTTGAAATTGCTGTCAGCAACAATTTTGAGGATATATTGTTAGAACCGGACTTTCTGAATGGAAAAAGGTGATGTTATTGCTTTTAAAGCAAGCTCATCTCAAGACTACTTTGGCAAGGCAATATATAAAAGATACATGAGCAGCATTAAGTCAATTAAATAGATCATAGGTAATATAATAGAGTCTAGTCTTTGGTTGGAAAAGTATTATACCAATAATTATAAGAAAACAACTTGCTTGCATTAGTATAGCTCAGAACATTGGGAATGACCTCGTTATAGTATGGTCTATATATTGCACTCTGTTGATTGAATGGTATTTATGCTGAATTTTGAAAAGATGAATTAATTTTAAGCGGAACTGTCCTTGTTCTATCGCCAGGCATTGTGCGTTTTTAAAGCTTGTGCCATCTAAAGATTAAATGTCTCAGGGAGGACTTAAATTATGTCTACCCTTGTAATTTGACCTCCTAATTAACTGATTGTCCTTTAAAATATGATTCTAAGTGCTTCAAGAGTGAATTATACATCAGGATCCTGAACTTTTAATTAAAAGCATTGGTTAATCCTAAAACCCACATAGTTATATTACCATCAAAGTGTCCCTTTTTTTGAGATTTGCCTTATGAATTCTAGGTTGAAAATAACATTTGTGAAATTCGAAAAACTGAGTAGTGAGCTCATCAAAGCAAAACATATAATATTATTATCAGCATGGTATTAGAATTTAAACAGTTATATTACTGCCACATAAACCAGTAATATAACCAGGAATTTATTGGAGTTGCATGACACATAATAAATGAGTCTCTTTTCCCCGTTTCAACTGTTCTGTACAGACCGAGATTATTCAATAAAATATAATTGCAATTTTTATGAGACAAAATATATTGAAAGAAGTGGTGGAACAGATAAAAAGGGAGACGGCGGTGCCACTTTACAAACTATTTATGAGGCCTCACCTAGAGAACTGTTTCATTTTTGATGATTGCATCTTGAACGAGCAAAAGACAGAATGGGGATGTTTCCGGAGGAGCTCAAAATGGCTGTTGAAGAGGCTTATCAATAAATAATCATGGGGGCCGATGTATAAGCTGTAAATGAGAAAAAAAAGCAAGATAAATGAGAGGCTGACTTTCATTTGATCTCTACTGTAGGCATTAGTCACCATTAGAAAAATGAATGTTCCCTGCACCGAATAAATACCATACAATGGTGATACCTATTTATGCTTAAAGTTGTAAAACTATACCAGCTTAAAGGGATTCTATATTTTTTTGAGACCTTCCAGGACCTTTGAAAGAACATCTTATATTAGAAAGATATGGAGATATTGGGCAGCACGGTGGCCTAGCGGCTAGCACACTTACCTTGCAGTGCTGGGTACTATCTGCACAGAGTTTGTATGTTCTCCCTGTGTCTGCATGGGTTTCCTCCAGGCACTCAAGTTCCCCCCACATTCCAAAAACATACAAATAAGTTAATTGGCTTTCCCCTAAATGGGCCTTACTACGATACATACACTACAAGATAATACATAGACATATAACTGTGATAGGGGTTAGATTATGAGCCTCTCTGAGAGAAAGTTAATTGAAAATACAATATACTCTGTACTCAAGATGACAGCGCTATATAAATACTTAATAACAATTTATTGTAGCTTTATCTTTCCAACTAAAAGTTCGTTTTCATGGCTTTAATCATTGCTAACACTTCATCTTCAGTTATTTCTATCCTAACTTATGGAAGACAATTAAAGACTGTCATCTATCATTTATTTACTGCATCCTTACTGCTGTAATACCGCACGGTTTGCCGCACTTTGTGCATTTACCGTTCGTTTTACCGCATGTTTTATCGCATGTGCGGAAATGCAGAAAAAAAAGCATTCACAGGTGAGGTAATTAGTGCTTTAGCGGTGCTGATTAATCACCTCTGTGGATTTCCACAAAACATGCATCGTTGACGGGCCTTGAGGACAGGGTCGGGGAACACTGGTCTAAAGCATTAAATACAGCATAAAAATAATAGGGAAAAAAATGTCAGTTCTCTGAGAAGCAAATTGATAACATTGCACTTGCTCCAAAATTATCAAATTGTGTTGGGCTATACTAAGTTGAGTAATCTATGGAGAAAGCTTCCTGGGTACAGCGGAAACCTTCCACTGCTTCATTTGCACAACAATTACTTAATTACAAGAAAATTGCATAGTGTATCCCAAAACAAAGGTTATCAGTTAGCTTCAGTGAAGTGTAAATATGCCTTCAAATAACATTAGTTTAGTCTTTTTCTGTTGTTTTTTTTTTTTTTTAATCTTTTTTTTTATATATATATATATATTCGTATTTCATATTCACTTTTTTTTCCCTGTGTTAAATGTTTAACAGCCCAAAAAAAAAAAATCTTGCGTTTCATACCACTTGAAGTTTTAAAAGTGTATGAATGTCCATATACAACACTGCATTATTTTGCACCTATACAACCTGGGCAATGTGACGTGGGAGGTAGAGTGTATACCTTTAAGGGAAATAAGCACCCTTTCTTTACCTGGAATTTCTCCTGGTTTGTAATAGCTATAGAAGCTGCCATTTTCCCCACTCCTCTTCTTGTCCTCCTTATTTACAATAGTCACAGATACTATCTTTACCCATTCCCTCTGGATAATCTCTTTGAAGATGTTGTCCTAAGTACCCATCCCCCTTTGATAAAAAGGTTTTGGTTACTTCTTGGTAATGTGTGCAAAAAAACAATTACTTAAGTCCTTAGCTGCCTGGAAACTCTGCGGTTAGGACTTCAGGCTGAAGTAGGCTAATAAAACCTGTGCTAAACTAAAAGTAAAAATAAAAAGTAAAATGAGTTTTTTTTAATAATGAGACACATTGTTGGCATGCATTTGTTATGTGCTATTGAGATGACCTTGGTGCTAAAAATTGTGCTCAGTTCACTTTAAGCCTGTGGAAAGAAATTTAACCAATCAAACAGCAGCTGCTGATCACTTATGGCAGTCAGGAACTAGCAGCTAGATGAATTAATTGGTTGTTGAGTTGCATCCCTGGGACAGTTGAGTTTTGTTTATTAGAATGGTTTTGAGCACACTTTTGGTTAAAGGGACTCCGAGCAGTGCAGAAACTATGGAAAGATGCATACCATTTTTAAGCTCTCTTTCTCCTCTTTCCAACAATATATAAACCGCCACCCTACGCCTTTTAGTTTTCACTATTTTTGTGATCGAAATCGCAGCAAACGTGATTTCAATCGTGAAAATAGCGAAAACTAAAAGGCGTAGGGCTGCGGTTTATGTGTTGTTGAAAAGAGGAGAAAGAGAGCTTCAAAATGGTATGCATCTTTCCATAGTTACTTGTATTACACAGGACGACTTTTCCCCAAAATACATTTCCAGTGGGTCCGCACACTCTTGTATACCAAATTCCGTTTATTCGGATACGTGACACATCCATTCCGAAAACCAACGAATCATTTCGGGGCCCCTTGGGGTCCCCTTTGTCAAGGTAACAGTACAGAATGATAACAATAACGTTATCATTCTGTACTGTTACCTTGACAAAGGGGACCCCAAGGGGCCCCGAAACGATTTGTTGGTTTTCGGAATGGATGTGTCACATATCCGAGTGTGCGGACCCACTGGAAATTTATTGTGGATTATAATATTGGTTAAAGTGAACCTAAAGGCAACCAAAAAAAAATGTGATTAACTCACCTGGGGCTTCCCTCAGCCCCCTGCAGACGATCGGTGCCCTCGCAGCCCCGCTCTGATGGCCCAGGACCCGCCGGTGAACACTTCCGGTTTGGCCGTCACCGGCCGACAGGAATGGGAACGCGAGTGATTGTATACAGGCTGGGAACGCGAACAATCACTCGCGTTCCCATGCCTGTCGGCCGGTGACGGCCAAACCGGAAGTGATCGCCGGCGGGTCCTGGGCCATCGGAGCGGGGCTGCGAGGGCACCGATCGTCTGCAGGGGGCTGAGGGAAGCCCCAGGTGAGTTAATCTCACTTTTTTTGGTTGACTTTAGGTTCTCTTTAAGCACCTCGCTTGTTGTGTGCGATTCCATACGCCGTGCTTTGGACTTTTCCCCAAAGTCGGCAGCTCCATTCAGCTGCCGACTTTGGGGAAAAGTCGTCCTGTGTAATACAAGCAACTATAGAAAGATGCATACCATTTTGAAGCTCTCTTTCTCCTCTTTCCAATGACACATAAACTGCCGCCTTATGCCTTTTAGTTTTCAATATTTTCGCGATCAATCGAAATCACAGCGGCCGCGATTTCGATCGCAAAAATAGCGAAAACTAAAAGGCGTAGGGCAGCTGTTTTTATATCGTTGGAAAGAGGAGAAAGAGAGCTTAAAAATGGTATGCATCTTTCCATAGTTTCTGCACTGCTCGGAGTCCCTTTAAGCATGCCATTTTTTTCCCTGCTTTGCTTATATACCATTTCTAGTCATCGTGATGAGAATATGTCTATTTGCTCATTTATCTACATATTTATTCTTTATCGCCCAGCTATACCCTATTGCCTGAAACCCCTGATTTATTTACTTCTTATATTGGTTACTGAGTAATAGAGGTAAAACTGATACAAAAATACCCCAGAATTTAATTTATACAAACTAAGCCTACCCTATAGCCCACACCAATTGCCATACTGAAAATACATATAGATGCTGAAATATCTAAGTATTCAGTCTACACCAATCAGACATTTCCAATTGCTTTACAACCTATGTTTTATGTTTTTGCTTTGTATAGTTTATCAAGCTGTATAGGAAAAATACATGACTGCTGTAGCTTCCAAGCATTCGGTTCACACAGACTAGGCGTATCCTATTGCCTTACAATGAAAGCTATCTCCAGATATTCATTGTCACATGGTAATACAGCTTTTGGCTTGTGTTTCCATTTGCTGCTCCAGTAGTCCTGGTTTACAGACACATTGAAACTGTAAATCTCATCCTCCTTTAATGAATGTCAGCCATCAGCCTGACTTCTTGTATACGTATTTCTTGCTTTGATGTGTATAACGCTGGGTCAAAATGTATGTGAGATATAACATTGCATTACTTCTTCCTTTTTCTTTTTTTCTTTTTTAAATCAAACTTAGAGAATCAAACAAGAGAATCTAAGGTTGTTCTTGGGGGGGGGGGGGGGGGGGGGGGGATGGGACGCATGTTCTCTGCCTCATGACATGCCTCTGTGTCCCCTACACCTCCTCTCTGTGCCCCTCCATTGCCGCACTATAGCCCCCCGAGATTGGCGACATTATTTGTCGCCATCTAGTAGGTCAACACAGGGGAGAGCGATTTCCTGTTCAAAACGCCCGCCAGGGGCATTCCTACAGGGTCTCCAGAGCTGCCACTGGGCAGCCCTCTCTCCCTGGCTGGCTGCCCCTCCTGCCGCTCCCCCACCTCCCTGCGCGCTGGTGAGAGAATTAATCTCTCTTTCCAGTGTCGTGACCCAGAGACCACAGGAGCGGCGGTTTTTGAGGCTACTTGATCCGTTCAGCCTCGGATCAAATAGCCTACTTTTGTTGTAATTTTATGAACCTTCCTCGGGCTCTATTTAAAGGGGAACTTAAGCCAGGGATAAAAAAAATCAGTTTTACTCACCTGGGGCTTCTACCAGCCCCCTTCAGCCATCCCGTGCCCTCGTAGTCACTCATGGATCCTCCTGTCCACCACCGCCAGCTAGTTTTGTTTTCGCTGACAGGTTACTGCACCTGTGCAGGCCTGGCCCTGCGTCTTCTTGTTCAATTTCCTGGCTGCAATAGTGTCCTGCACAGGTGAAAGATGCTATTGCGGACGGGAATGCGAAGAAGGCTACGTGTGGCCAGGCCTTTTGGGCCTGTCTGCAAAACAAAGCTAGCTGGCGGTGGGAAAACGGAGGATCCATGAGTGACTGCGAGGGCACCGGACTGCCTCAATAGGGTCCAGAGGCTTCCCCCTACTGAGGTGAGTACCTCCTAGGGGAACTTTTTTTCAGTACAGGTTTTCTTTAAGTATCCCTTTAACACAGGGCAAGGAAAATACATTCAATCTGTGGCTTTTAGCTTAAAAGTCACTCTTCACATTCTCCTCTGTGCTGAACCCTGTCCCTGACACTTAAAAGCCCCAGTCCAGGGGAACTTCCTATTTCTGTTGCCTTGAATGTTCATATTGTGACACTAGAATCAGAACAAAGTGCAGAGTATTTTGTAGAGAGCCCTCTAAAAGTCCTGGGAGACCAATGCAATTGCAAAACAGTGAGTTTCTTGCAAACTGCTTTATACACCACTTTCATAACAACAGCCACAAACAAATGCTTTATATAAATTTGATATCACTCTGTCCTATAGTCATAATGATTTTTCAAATGCATTTCCTTAGTAAGGTATTTTAATTTAGACAGGATGGTAGGTTTTCATTCTGCTTATTTCAGTTTCTGCAAGACAATTTGTTTTGGATTTAAAAAGGGGACTCTTACTAGGGCTACCTAAAGCCTTAAATGTTAATTCTTAGCCATTCTTAGCTATTCAGATGTAGACTTGCTTTTGTGTTTCTGGATGGTGATGAGTAAAACTACCCTGTTTGGTTTCCCAGGATGTTGAAAATTAAAAAATAATAATAAACTGGCAATATCAAAATGCATGGAAATCAATGCATTCTGAGAGTGAACATCTGAAATATACTCTTCAAGTTGCCACTCTATAAACATTACCTCCTATGTTGCTGGTCCATAAACTTTACATTGAGCAGACATTACCCATGTCTACCAATGGATCATTATATAATTAGGGGGTCTTACCTATATCTACTAAGGGGGCATTACCTTTATCTACTAACAGGGCTCTATGCTGAGGGCACATTACCTATACCTACTAAGGGGGCACATATACTGAGGGGGCATTATCTATCTAAAGGGGAACAATATACTGAGGGGGCATTACCTCTCTATATTAAGGGGGTGCTATATATTAAAGGGACACTTAAGTCAAACAAAAAAAATGAGTTTTACTCACCTAGGGCTTCCAATAGCCCCCTGCAGCTGTCCGGTACCCTCGCCGTCTCCCTCCGATCCTCCTGGCCCCGCCAGCAGCCACTTCCTGTTTCGGTGACAGGAGCTGACAGGCTGGGGACGTGAGTGATTCTTCGCATTCCCAGAAACATTAGCACCCTCTATGCTGCTATATGGTATATGATATATGCTATAGCAGCATAGATGGCGCTATTGTGGTCAGGAACACGAAAAATCACTCGCATCCCCAGCCTGTCAGCTCCTGTCACCGAAACAGGAAGTGGCTGCCGGCGGGGCCAGGAGAATCGGAGGGAGACGGCGAGGGCACCGGACAGCTGCAGGTGGCTATTGGAAGCCCCAGGTGAGTAAAACTCAATTTTTTTTTACTTAAGTGTCCCTTTAAGGCTGGCATTGCTAGGGGGCACTATATAACAATACTGACTGAGGGGCAACTACCTACCTATAATGGGTGGTCAGGCATGAAAAGAGAGCAGTGGCAGAGAGGTAAAAATGTAGGGGTTAAAAAAAAAAGGTACGCGTTCCCCATCAAAAATACTATTGCTGTCTCCAGCTTCGCCCTCGAACACTCTGACTGTCAGAATGGATTTGGCATTTAAAGACAACGATAGGCCAGCCCAAGATGAACCATCTGCTGTTGGGAGTCATTCATCACTTTGTAGCATGGCTCCTAGTCCAGGATCAGTTGATTTGTCTTATAACGAAAACAAAGCCCGTTCAAATAACCTCCAGTGATGACAGTGAAATATAAAGCAGTACCTACTACTACTACTAACCAATGGACTATGACAGCATTTTTTTATAAAATGCAAAGTCTTGAACCTGAACAAAAGAGCTAAAACAATTACTAGATTAGTCACTGAAATTATCTGTATCACCAACCACTATCCATAGTGGAAGGTAAAGGTTTTAAAAACCACCTTGAGCCAAGGGATGTCATCCCAACCAGGAAACACTTTGCACAAAAGGTAATTCCAGCGGTACATGAGGAAGACAAGGCACTGGTTGAGGAACTTTTAGGGAAAAAAATTGTTTATTAGAGTCACAACAGACATGTGGACATCAACATCTTTTGATGATTACCTCAGTTTGACAGTTCACTTCTTAGATGAAAACTTTGAGTATCATTACTTATGCTTAGAATTTACTCCCTTTCCTAAACTTTCACATACAGAGTTTGCAATAGAATCTTTCATTACCCGTACTATGAAATAATGGAATCTGTCAGAAAAATGTGTGTGTTTCAACGCAGTCACTTTCACCAGTTGCCATGCCTGGCTCATACATTTCACTTAGTTGTAAAATATAGTTTACTGAACAAGAGTGAATTTGAGGAAATTATGTCATCCTGTCGAAGCATTGTAGGACATTACAAGCACTGTTCTAAAGCCATGAAAGCCTTATAAGCCTCTTAAGCTAAGTTAAATCTTAAACCTCATCATTGGCTACAAGACAAAACCAACTAGATGGAACTTTTAGCTTCACGTGCTCGTTAGTCTCATGGAACAAAAGCCAACTGTTTTACTATTTGCTTCAGACTTATATCGTCAGATAGATCTCGGTGCTCAGCAGTGGACAATTATATAAGAAGTGATATAAACTCTTGATGTGTTCCATAGAGCCACTCTTGTGGCTAGTTTAAGCCAAGTGACAATCTCAGAATAAATTCCTTTAGTCAAAAGTACAATTTGCGTTCTACAAAACTTCAGGTTCCATATAGTGAGTCTGAAATGATTTGCTTGCTTCTATAAAAAAAAAAGTGCTTTCAGTCTGTTGAGTCCACAAATTGTATGCTCTTGGTACTATACTGCATCCCTGATTCAAAGGAAATGTATTTTCAAGCAGAGAAAACCTTGAAGAAATTAAGTGAACACTGGTCAATGAAATTTCATTTACCGTATGCAAGGAGATGTCACAGATCTACACTCATCAGAGCAAGGATTAGGAGATACCAGTCAGAACAAAAAATGTTAGAATTTGAGGAAACTCTTTAAAAAGACCTTCACCAATGTGAATCTCAGAAAGACTATTCAGCACATCAGGCGTCATTGTTTTTTTAACGCATTCTAGAATTTACATAGTATAATACACATTACAGAGTATTAAACCACTTAAGGACCGCAGGCTTACACCCCCTAGTGACCAGGTTTTTTTTTTACAATTCAGTGCTCTGCAGCTTTGATAGCTCGCTGCAGAGCCATACTATTGAGCACTCATATGAATCTTGTCCCCTTTTTTGCCCACCAACACAGTTTCTGTTGGTGGGCTCTGATCACTGCTGCAGGCATTTGTGTTGTTTTTTTTTCTATTAATTTTATTGTCACTTTTTTTTTCAAATTAAATTTAACTTTTTTTTTTTACAGTCCCTCCTCCCTCCCTCCCTCCCCCCGCCAGCCAATCGCCGCAATCGGCTCTCATAGACATCAGCCTATGAGAGCAAATCACTCTTGAGCCTCGCCAGGGGACACGGCTAGTGACAAAGCTTTTCCCAGTACAGCGCTGCCATAGATCGCAGTGCTGTACAATGTAAATAGACGGCGGTTTTGCTGTCTAACAGTCTGCTAGTGGCGATCGCCGCTGGTAGACTGTTGACGGAAGGTTGACGGAATGGAGCTCCTTCATTCAAGCGGAGATGCGCGCACATCGGCGCATGTGATCTCCTGCAAAATGCATAGGTTTTGGTTTTTGAAGAATTTCATATTTAAAAGAGTGGGAGGAGAATTTAGTAAGGCATGCTAGGCATCATTGTTGATAGGAAACAAAATAGGCTAGACCCAGGATGAGTTCAAATGCTAATTTTCTTAAGTTAAAAAAAAACTCAATTTAAAGGGCACTGTAACGATCGGTGTAACACAGAGAGGATCTGATTATTGGTGATCTGAGAGATATGAGTGTATGGTGCAACAGTAATACTTTGAAAACAATACCAGGAAGACAGGTACAAGGCAGTAAGGAATACTGCTAGAGTAAGTACCTTCCAGCAGCCTGAGACTCTCCCGCAGGGAGGAGTCAGACTGGGAGAGGGAAGGACCAGAGTGAGAGTGACACCAATAGAGGATGTCACTGACTGGTCTGTGAACTATCTGTTAACTGGGGAGATAGCTCTCAAGGTCGGACAAGCCAGGTCGGCAACACACGGACATACACAGTACAAAGACAGAAGGCTGATTTAGTAATCCAAAGGCAAGCAGGGTTTGGCAACAGAGTATCGAAGTACCAAATCAGTGAACAGAAGAGTGGTCAGGAAAGCAGAAAGTCATAACAGATAATAAACAATGCCTAGTCTTGGGTGTGAGCTCCGTGATCATCAACACCCTGGAACTAGTCTGAAGTATAACAGAATGGTAACACAAGTCCCTAATCTTGGGTGTGAGGTCCTTGATCATCAACACCCTGGAACTAGTCTGAGGTATAACAGAATGATAACACAAGTCCCTAATCTTGGGTGTGAGGTCCTTGATCATCAACACCCTGGAACTAGTCTGAGGTATAACAGAATGGTAACACAAGTCCCTAATCTTGGGTGTGAGGTCCTTGATCATCAACACCCTGGAACTAGTCTGAAGTATAACAGAATGATAACACAGATTCCTAATCTTGGGTGTGAGGTCCTTGATCATCAACACCCTGGAACTAATCTGAAGTATAACAGAATGATAACACAGAGTCTGACAATAAGGTCTGAGTGCTTCCACGTAGTGATCGCAACGGCAGACAACCAACGAATGACCAGCACCCAGTATATATAGCCCAGTGCCTCCCCTAAGTGCTGGACCAATGGGAACTGGTAAAATCATCAGCTGACCGGCTTGGTCAGCTGACTCCCTTCTGGCTGTCATAAAAGTTCTGCCTCTCAACGCGCGCTCGCGTCCTTCTGAACCTGTGTGGACTATCAGTCCCAGCCACACCAGACATGTCTTGGGTACCACCCGCCGCGCTGGACGCGGAGCCAGCGGCACCACTATCAAGGCATGCGGCAGTTTCTCTGCGTTCAGCCATACTGACAGATGTAGGCCTACGCGTACAAACCGCCGCGTTGGACGCGGAATCAGCCGCCTTGTTCTGAGCGCACGCGACCGCTTTTCCGCATTTTCTCACAGGCACTTTTAGTAGAGGGATATCGAGGGTTCCATATTTATTTCATTTTGAAATGATACCAGTTGTCTGGTGTCCTGCTGATGATGCTTTTATGCATCAGTAGCATCTGAAACACCCACCTGAAGCAAGCATGATGTGTAAAATCCAATCAAACTTCAGTCAGAAACAACTGTTCAAGGGCTATGGCTACAGAGGCAGAAGACTAGCTGGACAGCCAGGCCACTGGTAATATGGAAAAAATGTCAGTCTTCTTATCCCCCTCACTTCAGGTGACCTTACAGGCCCCTTTCTGTTAGAAAGTTTGCTAAAAGGGTAACAGTCAAATCGGGTGCATGTGGCGCCTGATATATTAATAATTTTTGCAGGTTTTTGATCTTTTTTTGTGGCGGTTTTGAGCTGTGTTTGGGTGCTCGTCAGTCACTTTTAGTCATAGACCCTGAACAAGCATGCAGATCAGAAGTTTGACATAAGTTTGTGTGGATTTGATGCATGTTTGTTTCAGGTGTGTGATTCAGCCAATACTGATGAATGAAAGATCAGCAGGATGCCAGGCAACTGGTATTGTTTAGGATCAGGTCAGTTGTCCTTTAAGTTAATGACTACCCTTATATAGAGGGTCTCTGTATAAACAAGACTAATAGTGGCTATACATGGTACAATTTTTTCATCCAATCTTACCATTTCTATGTAATATAAGGGAACTGCCTATATTATCGTTTCAGTATATTCAGTATATTCACTTAATTTACCCTTATACTACATAGAAATAGTAAGATTGTATGAAAACATTGTACCATGTATGGCCACCATAATAGAGACATTCATATGGAAAAAAAAGGTATAGATACAAATACTCTGAAAGCCACTAACCAATCAGAACAATTTTATTTAACACATTCTGATTGGCCAGTAGCTCTGTTAAGAAAACTAAGTAGTCTTTAGAGAAAGTGTTTCTGTGATCGTCTTGCACACAGTGATCCCCATTAACATAGCCAGCATCACATTTAGGGTTTGACAAATCCCACTGGTGATTTATAGCAAAACCCAAACTTTTGTTTTCTTTTTAAACAGCTGTCAGCTGCTCTTAAACTAAGAAATCTATTTGCCAAGTGCCAACTAATGGATATAAGTTATGTTTATGGAGCACCAATAGAGGTTTAAAAATCCCAATTGGTGTCCTCTGAAAAAACGTTCTTTGCTTTTTGGAAAAAAATGTCCATTGAAAAGCAATACTTTCCCTCCATATTTCGAATCTTGCAAGGTTTCATTTTTGACCACCATGCACAAAGATGATATTCCAAACTCATTTTATAACTTTTACAATAAAACAGTAACATCCACTATTTAGTACATATTTATTCTTGACATAAGTATTTTATGTGGTCGTAGTAAAGTACTTCACCTTTATCAACAGATATGCTGGCTATACTGTTGAACAGATGTAGTGCTATAACACCATATGCTGGTAGATATTGTATTTTTTATGGAAGTACCACTTAAAGGTAAAATGGGTCTGCAGGGGATTCAATTAAACCTGTCCTTCTTTGTAATCACTTATTCAAGTGCATGTCCTTTAAAAACATGGTTAAGTGCTTTTTGACTGCTTTGTGTATCTGTTGGTGACAGCAAATTTATTACACAAATAAATTCTTTCTGATGTAGCAATAGTTATCACCACTTTGCAGCGAAGGAAAGATAAACCGAATTATGGATGAAGATCCAGCGAGATATAAAATAAAACGAACAGAAAATCTTCATGTATTCATCTGGGGATTTATTGATGAGCACAGTTATCTGGAAGTTATGCACATTTTTTTTTCTCTAAGTTTGTTCTGGGCTATAAAACTACTAATTCCTTCTCCACATACAATACATTCTCTAATCTGCTTATCTGGGGCTACATTGTAAAATAGCTGAAAATCCATTTTTATTTTATTACGGTTTGTAAAGCTGCATTTGTTTCCTGCAATTTATTACAACCAAATTTTTTTTGTTTTGTTTTTTTTGCCTGACTGTTTACGATTTTTAAGAAATACTAATTCCTAAGGTTTTTTTTTGATTATTTTTGTTTTGTTTATGTGTGTGTAAAATATGGAACCAATCAGAATGTTGCACTTGTCATTAGTGCAGTATGAAAGATCCAAATGATGAATGCCTTCTGAAATGACTAGCTGTAAAGTTGGTCCTCTGGCTATAAGGATACCCCCTTTCCCATGCTAAATATTTACCTTTTCTTGAATATATTATCAAGGATATATATATATGGCTGATATTGTGGCAAAACCCCTCCCACAGTTTGATGTCATTGCCATGGCTATGTGTAATACACGAGGCAGCTGCAGCGAGCAGCACCGCCGCCGCAGCTGCCTCCATGCGGCCATCCGTCCCTGCGGCGTCTAGGATGCCGAGGACGGAACGTTCTCAGGTGCAGGGGGTCGCCGTAGCGCGCGGGCGTGCGCACAGACGGGACCTTTATGCGGGGAGGAAGCCCATCAGCTGACCTGCTGGTCAGCTGACGTCAGAGGAGTCCCACGACGCCCAGGATTGGCTGATTCTGGAGGGGCGTGTCTGTGGGGTCTCCTCTGCTTCTTAAAGAGGAGCTGTTAGGTATAAGGTCTGAGAGAAAAAAAACACATATATCAGTAACTAAATATTGGCTGTACTTACATTACATATGCATTTCACTGTCCACGTTTGGATTTCACAGAATTTTTATATAGTATTTGCAGAGAATGATGTTCCTGACAGCTCATAGCAGGTTCCATGTTTGTCTGTCTCCTATGAAGCCAATTGTGTCGGCATGTCTTCCCTGCTTCCTGATGATTCGACTCACAAAAAAGATTCTAATAGACAACACTACTGTGCAGTGAATATTAATTAGCCATGTGGCAAGGAACAATAGTGGACTCATGCAGTATACTCTAACGGAACATATGCAGTGATTTTTCAGTGCTGTGAGCTGGGCTGAGTTACAAGCTGCTGTAACTTGAGCCTGTAACTTCTCACTAGCAGCTGAGGGGAGGACCCAAGGTGGGAAGAAGCAGCCCCAGAATGCTTTGCAGTATGTTATGCGGCCTCTCATACTTTTAAGAGCTTGGGAATAACAGCCTTGCTGTTCAGCACACATCAAAAGTAAGAGAGATTTTTTAACTTCAGTATTGCCTTCTTGGCTTCCTTCTAAACTGTTTAACACAGGAGAATAGAGGTTTAAATTAGCTTTTGCAGCCTGACAGTTACTCTTTAAGCCTGCGGGCTTCATTCACACACTGTCTGTTGTCGTGAATACTTGCGTGTTAGCGCTCAGACCTTAGGCTAGATCCCTGGTGTTGATGCTAAGCATTTCACACCTAGTCTAGGAGATTGTTACCTTGCTATTGTTATTCGTAGACTAGATCCTGGGTGTTGATGCCAAGGACTTCACACCTAGACTAGGATATTGCTTACTGTATTGATCTCCTGTGTATGACTCTTAGCTACTTATCTGACTCTGATCTTGCTTTCTGATCCTGTACTTTCGCCTATCTGCCTACCTGTTGCTGAACTTCTGCCTGATTACCAATTACTCTCTTGTCTCACGATTCTGTACCGATACGTACCTTCCTGTTGCTGAACCTCTGCCTGATTACCGATTACTCTCTTGTCTCACGATCCTGTACCAATACTTACCTCTCTGTTGCCGAATCTTGCCTGCCTGACCATTCTACTCATCAGTGGGCCCTCGCCACTGGTGAGGTGTTACTACGCCAGCTCCGCTGGTGAAGCAGTTCTGCTAGGCTGTAGTACAGCCTTAATTACCTGCTCATTAGGTAATCTGCCATTATAGTATTATTGTGTCTCTTAGGCTGCAGTACAGTCTGACTCACCCGCCCCTCGGGTGTTCAATTGCCTCCTCGGGAGATTCAGCTTCTTCAGTATTGTTTCTCCAGCTTGCTGGAGATTGTACTTTAGTGCACGGTTAGTGTACTGTTTATACCTCACCAGCCCCTCTGGTGAGGTCTCGTTAAACTACAAGTTACGGTTGCACCAATCACTACTCACACTTCGCTCCTTGTCTGCTATACTAGTATTATTAGTGATTCTGCAGATCACCCATAATCAGGTATAGCGTCTGTATTATTGGTGAACCTGCAGATCACCATATAATCAGACATCTGAGCTACTACACAAGACCGTTACAGAACAACAGACCAGTAAAAGTATAATGGAGGCACTCTGCCAACGGGTCGAGGTGTTAACTAGTGTTGGGCGAACATCTAGATGTTCGGGTTCGGGCCGAACAGGCCGAACATGGCCGCGATGTTCGGGTGTTCGACCCGAACTCCGAACATAATGGAAGTCAATGGGGACCCGAACTTTTGTGCTTTGTAAAGCCTCCTTATATGCTACATACCCCAAATTTACAGGGTATGTGCACCTTGGGAGTGGGTACAAGAGGAAAAAAAAATTTAGCAAAAAGAGCTTATAGTTTTTGAGAAAATCGATTTTAAAGTTTCAAAGGGAAAACTGTCTTTTAAATGCGGGAAATGTCTGTTTTCTTTGCACAGGTAACATGCTTTTTGTCGGCATGCAGTCATAAATGTAATACATATAAGAGGTTCCAGGAAAAGGGACCGGTAATGCTAACCCAGCAGCAGCACACGTGATGGAACAGGAGGAGGGTGGCGCAGGAGGAGAAGGCCACGCTTTGAGACACAACAACCCAGGCCTTGCATGAGGACAAGAAGCGTGCGGATAGCATGCTTTGTACCACCATGCAGTCATAAATGTAATAAAGATAAGTGGTTCAATAAACAGGGACCACGCGGCAACGCTAACCCAGCAGCAGCACACGTGATGGAACAGGAGGAGGCGCAGGAGGAGAAGGCCACGCTTTGTGAGACACAACAACCCAGGCCTTGCATGAGGACAAAAAGCGTGCGGATAGCATGCTTTGTACCGCCATGTAGTCATAAATGTAATAAAGATAAGAGGTTCAATAAACAGGGACCACGCGGCAACGCTAACCCAGCAGCAGCAGCAGCAGCAGCACACGTGATGGAACAGGAGGAGGCGCAGGAGGAGAAGGCCACGCTTTGTGAGACACAACAACCCAGGCCTTGCATGAGGACAAAAAGCGTGCGGATAGCATGCTTTGTACCGCCATGTAGTCATAAATGTAATAAAGATAAGAGGTTCAATAAACAGTGACCACGCGGCAACGGTAACCCAGCAGCAGCAGCAGCACACGTGATGGAACAGGAGGAGGCGCAGGAGGAGAAGGCCACGCTTTGTGAGACACAACAACCCAGGCCTTGCATGAGGACAAAAAGCGTGCGGATAGCATGCTTTGTACCGCCATGTAGTCATAAATGTAATAAAGATAAGAGGTTCAATAAACAGGGACCACGCGGCAACGGTAACCCAGCAGCAGCAGCAGCAGCAGCAGCACACGTGATGGAACAGGAGGAGGCGCAGGAGGAGAAGGCCACGCTTTGTGAGACACAACAACCCAGGCCTTGCATGAGGACAAAAAGCGTGCGGATAGCATGCTTTGTACCGCCATGTAGTCATAAATGTAATAAAGATAAGAGGTTCAATAAACAGGGACCACGCGGCAACGGTAACCCAGCAGCAGCAGCAGCACACGTGATGGAACAGGAGGAGGCGCAGGAGGAGAAGGCCACGCTTTGTGAGACACAACAACCCAGGCCTTGCATGAGGACAAAAAGCGTGCGGATATAGCAGCAATGCTTTTTGCCGCCATGCAGTCATAAATGTAATACAGATGAGAGGTTCAATAAACAGGGACCGGAAACGCTAAACCATCCCAGATGTTCATCGGTCATGTTACTTGGTTGGGGTCCAGGAGTGTTGCGTAGTCGTTTCCAATCCAGGATTGATTCATTTTAATTTGAGTCAGACGGTCTGCATTTTCTGTGGAGAGGCGGATACGCCGATCTGTGATGATGCCTCCGGCAGCACTGAAACAGCGTTCCGACATAACGCTGGCTGCCGGGCAAGCCAGCACCTCTATTGCGTACATTGCCAGTTCGTGCCAGGTGTCTAGCTTCATGCCCGGTTTCAGGTCCAGCGGTGCCAGCCACAAATCCGTCTGTTCCTTTATTCCCCTCCAAATTTCCTCCCCTGTGTGCTGCTTATCCCCAAGGCAGATCAGCTTCAGCAACGCTTGCTGACGCATGCCAACAGCTGTGCTGCACTGCTTCCACGATCCTACTGCTGCTGGTGCTGGGTTAGCATTTCCGGATGAGGTACAGCTTTGAGATGCGTTGGAGGAGAAGGAGTCAGAGAGGTAGGTGCTGCTGTTGTTATCCAGCTGTTTGCGGCGTGGGCAACACCCGCGCCGTAGCAGGTGAGGAATCGCTGCCAGGCTCCACAAGGTTCACCCAGTGCGCGGTAAGGGAGATGTATCGACCCTGGCCGAACGCACTCGTCCAGGTGTCAGTGGTGAGGTGAACCTTGCAGGCAACGGCATTCTTCAAGCTTCGGGTTATTTAGCTGACCACGTGCTCATGCAACTCAGGCACTGCAGAGCGCGCAAAGTGGTAGCGGCTGGGAACCACGTAACGTGGGATGGCCACTGACATCATGCCCTTGAAGCTGTTTGTCTCCACCACTCGATATGGCAGCATTTCGCAGGCCAGAAGCTTGGCTATGCTGGCTGGCTGTTACTGCCACGGCCCGGGGGTCATTTGCTGGCAATTTCCTCTTGTGCTCAAACATCTCAGAAACAGACAACTCAACCGTAGCGCTGCACACCGAAGGGCTGTTGGTTGTTGTGTTTGATGAACACTGGGAGACCTCAAGAGCACTAGTCCGGAAAGTGACAGTGTCAGCATCGTCTGATGTTTGTGAATGTTGTGAACCACGCAATGGCTGGGCTACTGCTGCTGCTGAGGCGGGTCTGGTGGTGAGTCTGGTGAACCCAAGGGAGGCAGTGTTGCTGGTGGTACCCTGTCCTGCCGCGTTTGCCCACAGAGTGGGATGTTTGGATAGAATGTGGCGGCTCATGCTGGTGGTGGAGAGGTTGTTAATACTTTTCCCCCTGCTCAGGCGGGTCTTGCACACCTTGCAAATCGCCATGGTAACATCCTCAGTGCAGTCTTCAAAGAAAGCCCAGACTTTAACTGGCTGAGGACTCGGACCTCGTGCGTGATGTGCTGGTGCTGCTTAACCCACTGCTGGACGCTTGAGAGGTCATCCAAGTAATTATCTGGTCCTGTTCTTTTGGATCTGTGAGGGTTGTTGTCCTGGACAACATGGGCAGTATTGAGTGGGTTTTCTTGGGTGCTCCCCTGTGGCCTGTACGTGAACCGTCAGGGGAAACACCTCTTCCCTTGCCCCTCCCTCTTTCACCGGATTTCTTCCTCATTTCACTTATCCTTAAAGTACACGCTGACTGGCAGCAGTACAGTGGCAGTACAGAAATGCTATACAGTGGTGGGTGAGCGGTGTACCACTATTGTCAGCAGTGACACAGAGCACAATGCTATACAGTGGCGGGTGAGCGGTGTACTACTGTTCCCAGCAGACACAGAGTGGAAGTAAACACAATGCTATATAGTGTGGCTGAGCCGTGTACACAGAGTGGCATTAAACACAATGCTATATAGTCTGCTATATAGTCACCCCGAACAGGGTGATGTTCTGCAGAACCCGAACAGTGGCAAACACTGTTCGCCCAACACTACTGGGAGGGAACGCAGATTTTAGTACCTAAACACACGATACAACATGTTTTCCGGGGTCGGACTCTGAGGCACATACAGATGGTCCCGATCATCATCCTCATCATACAACTCTTCTCCTGAGTCTGACCCACCCACCACCTCTGCCACCCCAACATCCCCAGACACAGACCCCTCATCGTCCTCAACATTAACTTGGGATGCTGGCCTGAGCCAGACCTCCTCCTCCACATCAGGCCCCATCATCTCCTCAATGGCAGCCCTCATTAATCGCTCTGGCGACGGACTGATGGACACAACGTTCTCCTCCGGGGAGGGCTGCTGCTGACCACTGGCTGCTGGGGTGGATGTTATAGCTTGCGTGGGGCGTTGGCTGTTGCTGTTGTTGGGAGTGCTGCTCACAGCGGAGGTCTCTGGGGAACTCATGTTGAGCTCATATAGTGGTTGACGGTGAGTGGAGTATTACTGATCCCAGCAATATACACACTGACTGGCAGAGTACGCAATGCTATATAGTGTGGCTGAGCGGTGTACACAGAGTGGCAGTAAACACAATGCTATATAGTCTGGCTGAGCGAGCGGTGTACTACTGTTCCCAGCAGAATCAGAGTGGCAGTAAACAATGGTATATAGTCTGGCTGAGCGGTGTACATAGAGTGTCAGTAAACAATGGTATATAGTCTGGCTGAGCGAGCGGTGTACTACTGTTCCCAGCAGAATCAGAGTGGCAGTAAACAATGGTATATAGTCTGGCTGAGCGGTGTACATAGAGTGTCAGTAAACAATGGTATATAGTCTGGCTGAGCGAGCGGTGTACTACTGTTCCCAGCAGAATCAGAGTGGCAGTAAACAATGGTATATAGTCTGGCTGAGCGGTGTACACAGAGTGTCAGTAAACAATGGTATATAGTCTGGCTGAGCGGTGTACACACAATGCTATATAGTCTGCTATATAGTGTCAGTAAACAATGGTATATAGTCTGGCTGAGCGGTGTACACAGAGTGTCAGTAAACAATGGTATATAGTCTGGCTGAGCGAGCGGTGTACTACTGTTCCCAGCAGAATCAGAGTGGCAGTAAACAATGGTATATAGTCTGGCTGAGCGGTGTACACAGAGTGTCAGTAAACAATGGTATATAGTCTGGCTGAGCGGTGTACACACAATGCTATATAGTCTGCTATATAGTGTCAGTAAACAATGGTATATAGTCTGGCTGAGCGAGCGGTGTACTACTGTTCCCAGCAGAATCAGAGTGGCAGTAAACAATGGTATATAGTCTGGCTGAGCGGTGTACACAGAGTGTCAGTAAACAATGGTATATAGTGTGGCTGAGTGGTGTACACAGAGTGTCAGTAAACAATGGTATATAGTCTGGCTGAGCGGTGTACACAGAGTGTCAGTAAACAATGGTATATAGTCTGGCTGAGCGAGCGGTGTACTACTGTTCCCAGCAGAATCAGAGTGGCAGTAAACAATGGTATATAGTCTGGCTGAGCGGTGTACACAGAGTGTCAGTAAACAATGGTATATAGTGTGGCTGAGTGGTGTACACAGAGTGTCAGTAAACAATGGTATATAGTCTGGCTGAGCGGTGTACACAGAGTGGCAGTAAACACAATGCTATATACTCTGGCTGAGCGAGCGGTGTACTACTGTTCCCAGCAGACACAGAACAGTAAACAGAATGCTATATAGTGTGGCTGAGCGAGCGGTGTACCACTATTCCCAGCAGACACAGAACAGTGAACAGAATGCTATATAGTGTGGCTGAGCGAGCGGTGTACCACTATTCCCAGCAGACACAGAACAGTAAACAGAATGCTATATAGTGTGGCTGAGCGAGCGGTGTACCACTATTCCAAGCAGACACAGAACAGTGAACAGAATGCTATATAGTGTGGCTGAGCGAGCGGTGTACCACTATTCCCAGCAGACACAGAACAGTGAACAGAATGCTATATAGTGTGGCTGAGCGAGCGGTGTACCACTATTCCCAGCAGACACAGAACAGTGAACAGAATGCTATATAGTGTGGCTGAGCGAGCGGTGTACTACTGTTCCCAGCAGACACAGAACAGTACACAGAATGCTATATAGTGTGGCTGAACGAGCGGTGTACTACTGTTCCCAGCAGACACAGAACAGTACACAGAATGCTATATAGTGTGGCTGAACGAGCGGTGTACCACTATTCCAAGCAGACACAGAACAGTGAACAGAATGCTATATAGTGTGGCTGAGCGAGCGGTGTACCACTATTCCCAGCAGACACAGAGTGGCAGTAAACAGAATGCTATATAGTGTGGCTGAGCGAGGTACACAGAGTGGCAGTAAACAGAATGCTATATAGTGTGGCTGTGCAAGCGGTGTACTACTATTCCCAGCAGACACAGAGTGGCAGTAAACAGAATGCTATATAGTGTGGCTGAGCGAGGTACACAGAGTGGCAGTAAACAGAATGCTGAGCGAGCGGTGTACTACTATTCCCAGCAGCGACACACAATGACTGGGGGGGACCCTGGCTAGCGTGGCTGGAGCGCGAACTACCCTGCCTGCCTACCCAAAGCTAAACCCACAGACAAATGGCGGAGATATGACGTGGTTCGGGTATTTATTTACCCGAACCACGTGACAGTTCGGCCAATCAGAGCGCGTTCGGGTCCGAACCACGTGACCCGTTCGGCCAATCACAGCGCTAGCCGAACGTTCGGGGAACGTTCGGCCATGCGCTCTTAGTTCGGCCATATGGCCGAACGGTTTGGCCGAGCACCGTCAGGTGTTCGGCCGAACTCGAACATCACCCGAACAGGGTGATGTTCTGCAGAACCCGAACAGTGGCGAACACTGTTCGCCCAACACTAGTGTTAACCACCACCGTTAATGAACTCATTAAAACGGTGAACGCTCAACAGACTCTGATTGATCAAATAGCTGAGTCAGTTAACCGTTTATTGGATCCTAATATTCGAGTGTCTCCCCTTCTGTGATAGAACTGAGGGTGCCCCCACCTGAGAAATTCTCAGGGCATCGCTCGGATTTTAGTAATTTTAAGCATAGATGCTTATCTTATTTTGAATTATGACCCGTTTCTTCAGGTACAGAAAGTCAGAGGGTCACTTTCATTAAAACCTTATTGTCTGGAGATTCCCAGTCCTGGGCATACAGTCTCCCTACGGGGCATGAGGCCTTGACCTCAGTGGAGGAGTTCTTTAAAGCCATGGCCGTAATTTACGACGATCCTGATTTGGCAGTGACTTCTGAAAGGAAGTTAAAAGTCCTCAGGCAGGGTCAGGGTTCTGTCGAGGTTTATGCTGCCGAGTTCAGGAGATGGGCAGTTTCAGCCAGGTGGGGGCAGTAAGCGCGCTTGGACTGTTTTTTGTCAGGATTGTCGGATGCAGCGTCTAATCTTAGTGTAAGCAAAAAGGCAAGTAGAGTTCCAGCACTCGACTAAGATTGCTACAGGAGGCCAGGCTGGGCTGTGCTGTACAATGCACTGTAAGGATATGAGTCCCTCTTGGCTGCGTGCTCCGGCAGGAATAAACAGTAAATTCGTGGGTATGGAGAGAGGAGGCTTAAGCCAGCACTGCAGTTAGGGTACTTTATTGTAAAAAACACTTACAGTTTGGTAGCAGCCAAATGTCAGAGCAGGTTAAGTGGGCGCCAGGTCTGTGTCCCCCTGCGGACGTCCGTTTCGCGCTAACAGCGCTTGTTCACCGCAATGGGGAAGGTTGGGGGCGGGCTGCATCCACGCTGGTTACATACCAACGTCACGGCGGCACTTCTGCCTACGTCAGCAAGCCACGCCTCCAATTTCTATGGCAACACATGACGCTCACTTGCCCTGCATGAAGGACTAAAAGCGTCCGTGTAACCTGGCAACAGGGAATACGCCCACAGGCACGCCCCGCCATATGACTCAGCGCTCAGCCTCCCAGCAGAGGGTGCACAGCAGAGGCTGCAGTTAGCAAACGGCAGTATGCGTGCATATAGAAGACACTTACTATATTAGAGGTCTGAGGTAAAAGGGGAACCCCAATGCAAGGGAGGGGAGCGAGAGCCAGGACTAGCGCGCCTGTGGGAGCAACCCAAAGTGACAGGTCAATGAGACATAGAAATCAATAAAAATAAACACCAGAAGGTGTATATATTAAGAACTTATGGAGGGAGGAAAAAGGGGGGAGGGAGGAGGAGAGAGGCGCTAGCGCACGCATAGGGCAGATACAGCCACTTCCAGAGAGAGAAACGAAAAACGTGCAGGATAGTGGAATTGAGTATACATGCGCGGCGTCATCCACTGTATATCGCCGCACAGGTATATAGATGGATAGAGGGTACTAAGGAGAGGGAGATGAAAGTAAAGTCCACGCCAAGAAACAGAGCTCCATAGATGTGACGAGGCCGGAAGATTCAGGAGACATTGCTTATATTAAAGTATCATTCTAGATTCAGTTCTTTGGAATCATTTTTCAAGAAAGCAGGCTAGTTCGTTCTTATCATTCAATCCAAGGGGGCCAAGTGCATTAGTTTGCATGATCCATCGTGCTTCGTGCAGGGCCGGATTTGTGGGCAGGCCTTAGAGGCACGTGCCTAGGGCGGAGCCAAGGAAGGGGCGGGTTGACAAGCAGTCAACTAATGTCCAAACAGCTGCGGACACCAATCCTCACAAAAATGCAGTGCCGTGTTTGTCTGCAGCCGCCCCTGCTTTGCTCTGCACACAAAAGCATGTTGCATTTTGTAAGTGCAGCAGCAGCTATAGACGTCGGAACACCCGGACAGCTTTACTAATTTAAAGATGACAGAAGCAGTGGCTGTATCGCTGCAGCACTGCCGGGCACCTGCTGTCATTGTGTAAAAGGCTGTTCCGCCCCCACTTCCTCCCCCCTGCTTGTGTGCCCGGGCCATGTAACTCATAACAGGAGTTCTGTTCATTCACTGTGTTCAGCAGACAGACAGGAGTGTCAGTACTCTGTAGCCGTCTTTACCATTTCAAACATGCTACAGTTCGACCCAGTCTGCTCCCTCCACAGTCAGTCACGCACATTGATCATCATAATCATTGTGCCCCAATCGCCCTGCACCCTGCTGTGTGAAGTGGGCGGCTGGCTACAAGTGCAGGGATCAGTAGCAGGCAAAAGCTTTTTCACTGCACCTCATGCAACGGCAACGTGGCTGTCCCTGTGTGCAGTGCACGAGTTTCACTTGTGCAGTCAAGTGGAAACAGACAGCGTGGAAGGAGAAGGACTGGGAGACGAGAATCAGATGGGAGGGGGAGAGGTGAAGACAAGCTTTGGAGTGACTGAGGACAAAGGTCAGAGGAGAGAGAAGCATCATAAACTTGCGTCCCAGGCTGATGTGTATGTTACTTCTGTTTTCTGTGTGATCCTGTCACAACTGTGTGTGTTGTCACTACTGTGTGTGTGTTGTCACCCCTGTCCTGTGTGTGCTGTCACAACTGTGTGTGTTGTCACTACTGTGTGTGTGTTGTCACCCTGTCCTGTGTGTGCTGTCACAACTGTGTGTGTGTTGTCACTCCTGCCCTGTATGTATTGTCACTCCTGTCCTCTCAGTGTGTTGTCAGTCCTGTCCTGTGTGTGTTGTCACTACTCTGTGTGTGTTGTCACTCCTGTCTTGTGTGTTGTCACTCCTCCATTTGTGTTGTCACTCCTTTCCTGTGTGTCATTACTCTGTGTGTGTTGTCACTCCTGTCCTGTGTGTGTGTTGTAACTCCTGTCGTGTTTGTTGTCACTCTTGTCCTGTGTGTGTTGTCGCTCCTGTCCTGCATGTTGTCACTACTCTGTGTGTGTTGTCACTCCTGTCCTGTGTGTGTGGTCACTCCTCTGTGTGTGTTGTCACTCCTGTCCTGTGTGTGTTGTCACTCCTCTGTGTGTGTGTGTTGTAACTCCTGTAGTGTGTGTTGTCACTATTGTCCTGTGTGTGTGTTGTCACTCCTGTCCTGTGTGTGCTGTCACAACTGTGTGTGTTGTCACTACTGTGTGTGTGTTGTCACTCCTGTCCTGTGTGTGCTGTCACAACTGTGTGTGTGTTGTCACTACTGTGTGTGTGTTGTCACTCCTGCCCTGTATGTATTGTCACTCCTGACCTCTCAGTGTGTTGTCAGTCCTGTCCTGTGGGGGCTCTCCTGGTGACGTTCAGGAGAGCCCCCACTCTGGGCGACATGCTAACGAGTAGTGAACATAGAAAACCAAACTCGACCAAGTGGTTGAATACCCTTAAACATCCAGGGAACTATCGCTGTGGGTCATGCGGTGTCTGTGACCAGATCCTGAAACATGGAACACCGACTTTAGGAGGAACTCCAGTTAAAATCAAAGACGTACTATCATGTAGATCCAAATTCGTGGTGTATTGTTTACTATGCCCATGTGACAGATATTACATTGGGCAAACTACCCGAGAGATGCAAACGAGGATTAAAAAACATCTCCGCTCACTTAAATCTAAAGATAAATGCACCAGACTAATAGTACATATGGCCAAGTGCCATGGAAGAAACCCTAATTGTTTGAGATTCTTTGCCTTGGAAAATATATCTTTTGCACATCGAGGAGGGGACAGAGAACGTACTTTACTACAACACGAAGCACGATGGATCATGCAAACTAATGCACTTGGCCCCCTTGGATTGAATGATAAGAACGAACTAGCCTGCTTCCTTGAAAAATGATTCCAAAGAACTGAATCTAGAATGATACTTTAATATAAGCAATGTCTCCTGAATCTTCCGGCCTCGTCACATCTATGGAGCTCTGTTTCTTGGCGTGGACTTTACTTTCATCTCCCTCTCCTTAGTACCCTCTATCCATCTATATACCTGTGCGGCGATATACAGTGGCTGACGCCGCGCATGTATACTCAATTCCACTATCCTGCACGTTTTTCGTTTCTCTCTCTGGAAGTGGCTGTATCTGCCCTATGCGTGCGCTAGCGCCTCTCTCCTCCTCCCTCCCCCCTTTTTCCTCCCTCCATAAGTTCTTAATATATACACCTTCTGGTGTTTATTTTTATTGATTTCTATGTCTCATTGACCTGTCACTTTGGGTTGCTCCCACAGGCGCACTAGTCCTGGCTCTCGCTCCCCTCCCTTGCATTGGGGTTCCCCTTTTACCTCAGACCTCTAATATAGTAAGTGTCTTCTATATGCACGCATACTGCCGTTTGCTAACTGCAGCCTCTGCTGTGCACCCTCTGCTGGGAGGCTGAGCGCTGAGTCATATGGCGGGGCGTGCCTGTGGGCGTATTCCCCGTTGCCAGGTTACATGGACGCTTTTAGTCCTTCATGCATAGCAAGTGAGCGTCATGTGTTGCCATAGAAATTGGAGGCGTGGCTTGCTGACATAGGCGGAAGTGCCACCGTGACGTTGGTATGTAACCAGCGTGGATGCAGCCCGCCCCCAACCTTCCCCATTGCGGTGAACAAGCGCTGTTAGCGCGAAACGGACGTCCGCAGGGGGACACAGACCTGGCGCCCACTTAACCTGCTCTGACATTTGGCTGCTACCAAACTGTAAGTGTTTTTTACAATAAAGTACCCTAAGTGCAGTGCTGGCTTAAGCCTCCTCTCTCCATACCCAGCGTCTAATCTTATGTTGGGTCATCCAGAACCCAAGACTTTGGATGAGGCCATATTTTTGGCCATCAAAATTGATAGACGGGTTCGCTATCAAAAGCAAACTCGGGCTAAGCCCTCAAAAAACTTTTCTTCCTGTACTTTCTCAGCTCCTACGCCTTCCTCTCCACCAGCTGATGAGCCAATGCAAACTGGACAGACCAAGCTCTCAGAGGTAGAGAAGAGCAGAAGGCGAGCAGAGAAGTTGTGCTTGTATTGCACCGATAAAGGGCATACGGTTTCTGCTTGCCCTAAGAAGGCGGAAAACTTTATCGCCTAGGAATAGCTGGAGGTACTACACTAGGCGATCTTGATATACCTCTAAGTAATAAACGTGTGTTGCTTCCTTGCACGATCACCTGGGAGGGTCAGGTTCACACTACTCAGGCATTTTTAGATTCTGGGTCAGCTGTAAGTGTCATGTCTGCAAGGTTCGCTAATCAGTTTCGATTTCCTTTGATTCCTGTGGGGGAGCAGATTAAGATTACTGCCGTGGATGACTCTCCTTTGCCACTCAACATCACTCAGACTCCCGTTGTGTCCTGCCAGATTGGGGCCCTGCACAGGGAGCAAATGCAGTTTCTGGTCTTAGAAATGTCCACATCCACGGTCATTCTGGGCATGCCGTGGTTAAAGAAGCACTCCCCGGACATCGATTGGAGTACCAGGCAGTTAATAAGCTGGTCTCCATACTGTCACGACCATTGTCTTAAGCAGATCTCTCTTGCAGCTAATGAAGCCCAAGTAGTGGAAACCTATGAACAGGATATAGAACCCTCTGGGGAACAGGTTGAGTTGGATTGGGCAACAGAGCTGGGTCCTTTTCAACTGGAAATTCCTGAAGGCAAACTAGAGGGGGTTCTTTTTGTTCCCTTTCAGTTAAGATTTAAAGTCTTGGAGGCATTTCATGCCCACAAGAATGCTGGTCACCCTGGGATAGCTCGTACTCTGGAGTTGTTGAGTCAGAGTGTATGGTGGCCCTCCATTAACTCAGATTGTAAAGAGTTCGTGGGAAGCTGCACCGTTTGTGCCAGGAGCAATGCTACTAGGCGAGCTCCTGCCGGCACCTTACAGCCTCTTCCTGTGCCCGAGGAACCCTGGACCCATGTGTCCATGGACTTCGTGGGTGAATTGCCCCTCTCTGAGGGTAAGACGGTCATTTGGGTGGTGGTCGACAGGTTTAGCAAGATGGCACACTTCATTCCCTTGAACAGACTCCCCTCTGCACAGGAATTGGCAGAATTGTTCATACTCCACATCTTCAGGCTGCATGGGATTCCTCAGGATGTGGTGTCAGATAGTGGAGTCCAGTTCACTTCCCGCTTTTGGAAAGCTTTCTGTCAACAATTAGGGATGAAGTTGTCATTTTTCTCCGGCTACCACCCACAGACCAATGGTCAAACTGAGAGGGTAAATCAGGCCCTCGAGCAGTTCCTCAGGTGTTATGTGGCCGATACCCAGACTGATTGGGTCAGGTTCTTGCCGTATGCCGAGTTTGCCCACAATAACTTGAGGTCTGCATCCTCAGGGTTCTCCCCATTTCAGGTTGTCACGGGGAGGCCACCCAAGTTTTTACCTCTGCCAGTAGTGGCCTCACCCTTTCCAGCTTTAGAACACTGGTCAGTGACCCTGCGAGATATCTGGAATAAGGTGAAACAAAATTTGAAGAGAGCCTTTTCGTCTCAGAAAAGGCAAGCCGACAAGAGACGTTCGGTGGAGTGGAGGTTCGCACCAGGAGATTTGGTGTGGATTTCCACTCGACAATTGTCCCTAAAGCAGCCCTCTGTCAAATTGGGTCCCAAATTCATAGGGCCCTACCCTATTTCAAAAAAGGTGAATAATGTTACCTATGTGATATCGCTTCCCCCCAGTTTCAGGGGTGGTAGGACGTTCCATGTTTCACTTTTGAAGCCTGCCATGTATGTAGATGCCACTCCTCCCCCCCCCCCTGTGGTGGTTAATGGAGAACCAGAATACGAAGTAGAAAAGATTTTGGATTCTCGGCGAGTGCGTAAATCCCTACAGTATCTGGTCCACTGGCGTGGGTATGGTCCTGAAGAGAGATCCTGGGTACCACTCACTCGCATGCATGCCGAAGAACTCAGGATGGAGTTCCATAGGTTGCACCCAGATAGGCCGGGTGGTGCGTGTTCGGAGTCCACGCCTAGAGGGGGGGTACTGTAATACACGAGGCAGCTGCGGCGAGCAGCACCGCCGCCGCAGCTGCCTCAATGCGGCCATCCGTCCCTGCGGCGTCTAGGACGCCGAGAACGGAACGTTCTCAGGTGCAGGGGGTCGCCGTAGCGCGCGGGCGCGTGCACAGATGGGACCTTTATGCGGGGAGGAAGCCCATCAGCTGACCTGCTGGTCGGCTGACGTCAGAGAAGTCCCACGACGCCCAGGATTGGCTGATTCTGGAGGGTCGTGTCTGTGGGGTCTCCTCTGCTTCTTAAGCCTGCGGGCTTCATTCACACACTGTCTGTTGTCGTGAATACTTGCGTGTTAGCACTCAGACCTTAGGCTAGATCCCTGGTGTTGATGCTAAGGATTTCACACCTAGTCTAGGAGATTGTTACCTTGCTATTGTTGTTCGTAGACTAGATCCCGGGTGTTGATGCCAAGGACTTCACACCTAGACTAGGATATTGCTTACTGTATTGATCTCCTGTGTATGACTCTTAGCTACTTATCTGACTCTGATCTTGCTTTCTGATCCTGTACTTTCGCCTATCTGCTTACCTGTTGCTGAACTTCTGCCTGATTACCGATTACTCTCTCGTCTCACGATCCTGTACCAATACTTACCTCTCTGTTGCCGAACCTTGCCTGCCTGACCATTCTACTCATCAGTGGGCCCTCGCCACTGGTGAGGTGTTACTATGCCAGCTCCGCTGGTGAAGCAGTTCTGCTAGGCTGTAGTACAGCCTTAATTACCTGCTCATTAGGTAATCTGTCATTATAGTATTATTGTGTCTCTTAGACTGCAGTACAGTCTGACTCACCCGCCCCTCGGGTGTTCAATTGCCTGCAGCACATTCTCAATCACCCGCTCCTCGGGAGATTCAGCCTCTTCAGTATTGTTTCTCCAGCTTGCTGGAGATTGTACTTTAGTGCACGGTTAGTGTACTGTTTATACCTCACCAGCCCCTCTGGTGAGGTCTCATTAAACTATAAGTTACGGTTGCACCAATCACTACTCACACTCCGCTCCTTGTCTGCTATACTAGTATTATTGGTGATTCTGCAGATCACCCATAATCAGGTATATCGTCTGTATTATTGGTGATTCTGCAGATTACCATATAATCAGACACAAGACCGTTACACTATGGCAGTTTCCTGTCTTTGAACGTTGTTGCATTGTGGGAAATAACTGCTGTTTCCAACTGCCAACCAAGCAGTATCTCCCTCGGCGCATAGAACTCTTGGTAAATGAACATTGTGCAGAGATCACCAGGCAAGACTTAGGGCCAGTTTCCACTACTAAAGTGATGCGAATGCAGCAACCTAGCCACATTGCATCACTTCCGCCGCCGCCCGCGTCACTTCCGCATCTCCCAATGTGGAAGTGAATTGAAGAGATAGGACGCGGATGCGGCCGTGCGAGAATCTGCAACATACTGCAGATTCTCAGATCGCTCCGCACCGCTCCACACAACATGCATGCAGTGGAAACTCTTCCATTGCTGTGCATGTGTTTCAGGACACCTGCGGGGTGATGCGGCTATGTAGCCGCATCTCACCGCACCTAGTGGAAATGGGCCCTACAGGTGCCCATTAACGGTACAATTTTTCACTAAATGTGATCTTTCGATGAGATTTGAATGATCGTAAGTAATTTAAAGGCAATTATCGAATGTTCACATTTACTGAACGATTCTTTCTTCATATGCGATCATATTTTCCAACTTTCGGATCGATTTTATCCTAAAAAGCAATCGACCAAACAATCGTTCACTATCGATTGCCTTTATAAATGACAAATTTTCTATACAATTCGATCGTAAAAATCGCATCAAAAGATCACATTTGGTGAAAAAAATGTACCATTAATCGGCACCTTTAGATGAAAACACTGTTTAAATGATTAATAAATTAATTTTGTAAAAAAAAAAAGCAATTTAATTTACTATGTTATATTCACTACAGTTCCTCTTTAAATTGTCTGCTCCCACTACGGGGTATATTCACAAAACATTGGTAAAGTTACTGTGCGCAGAAAACGCACAGGAGTTTTACCTGTATTTCCAACAGTAAGGTAGTGCATGTTTTCCAATTAGCACAACCAGCATTAACTAGGTAACACGAACACGCACATACTGCATACTATGCAAGTAGCATAGCACCCGGTTCCCTAGCAACACACGCATGGTAATGTATGTCATGCAAATTGTGTCACCTCACTGTTGGAAGCGCCAGTAACAATGCCATGTGTTCTCTGTGCACAGTAACTTTATCAGTGTTTTGTGAATTCTCCCCTATGTGTGTTACATAACACATACAATAATGCAAGCGTGATGCAATGTACTCTGTGCATGTAAAAAGGTAAATGTTATTTCATAGCATGATCACTTGGTATAAAATGCGCACATTTTCACACATTATCTTGAAACTCAGCATAGGCAGCACATTAGCACAATTGGTCACAATGGAGATATCTAAACATGTCCATACAATTGTTGTGTTATTGTTGTCTTATTGTACAAAGTGCACACTGAGAAAGCAAAGGAAAAAATAAGTTATAACATTAAAGTTAGCCTGAATTGAGAAAGATATGGAGGCTGCCATATTTATTTCCTTTTAAACTATACAAGTTGCACTGGTCTTTTTTAGCACCAGTAGTGTTTAAATTACATACCTGAAACAAGCATCTGGGTAATCCAGCCAGACTTGAGTCAGAACACCTGGGGCTTGATTCACAAAGCGGTGCTAACCTACTTAGCACGTCTAAAGTCTTTAGACGTGCTAACCAGGGTGCTAAGTAGGTTAGCACCGGATTTCTCAATCAGATCGTGCGCTAACTTTGCGCGCGCAAAGTTTTATGCGCGCTAAGTCCCATAGACTTTAAAGGGCACTTCGTGCGGTGCGCCCTGCGCTCTGTGCAGTGTGCGTGTAAAGTTTTACGCGCTAAAAGTTTTATGCGCATAAAGTTTTATGCGCGAAAAGCTCGTTTAGACGTGCTAAGGGGGTTTTCACAGGCGTGCTAACAGTTAGCACCACTTTGTGAATCAAGCCCTTGATCTGCTGCATGCTTGTTCAGGGCCTAAGGCTAAAAGTATTAGAGGCAGATGATCAGCAGGGCAGCTAGGCAATGTGCATTACTTCAAAAGGAAATAAATATGACAGCTTCCATACCCCTCTGACCTTAGGTTCTCTTTAAAAGGTGAAGTCAGGGGTCCTCATATGTTTTAAACAAAAGGCAAGCTGTTGCTCCCCTTTACAGTATCTCCATCACACTGGTCTAAATGACCGTGCTTAGGTTAAAGTGCGCTCATTATAGTTCCTCCCCACATTGTATTGTTTTCCACTACACCGGAATCTTTATTATGCTCCCCTTTTAGTATCCCCATTATACAGCTCTCCATTATAGTGTCCCGTTATATTTATCATAATAAAGTACTACAGTGTTCCTGTGTTAGAATCACCTTAACTTTTCTCTCTATAGTACTGCCTTATAACGCTTCCCATATTAGTGCCCCGATTATACTGCCATCATTGTAGAGGCCCTTTTAATAATGCTCCCTATAACAGAGCTCTCATTTCTTTGCAGAGAAAAGCCGGCACTAAGTAAATTGGCAAGTAAATAGTAACTTGTTCTCTACAGCTACTGCACTTTTACATGTTAATGTCACTATTTACATGTTAAAGTGCTCTACACTAAAACCGGTCTGTGCGCTGTGCTGAAACAACCCCAGATTGTGCACTGTAATGTATTACACATTTTAAATCCCTTAAAGCAAACCTGAACTTACAATAAGCGGATGAGATATACTATTGTATCTAGTCTCCTACTCCTAAATATGAACTTTTTTAGAACACCCCCGTTTTTTTTTCTGCTTAAAAGCTAAAAAAGTAGGTTTATTATGTTATTGTCTCAGCTGAGTGACACAGTCTTTCACACAGTCTAGCACAGTTCATCCACAATCTATGAACTTTTGAACTTTTTTTTGTCTATTCCCTGCATTTTGGAAAATCCGGGAGGGGAATATAACACCCACATTTAGCCAGGCAATAGTTCTATGGTTGTAATTGGTTATTCATTAATTTACATGTACATGTTTTGTCTCTGATGAAGCAAGTCTTATCTTGTAAAACAGCTTTCCGGTTCTGACAACCCCACTGTTCTGTACCACTGTGTCTGCCCAGCTGCATTAACCACTTCACCACTGAGGGGTTTTACCCCTATAGCACCAGAGCAATTTTCACCTTTCAGCGCTCCTTCGATTCATTCGTCTATAACTTTATTATTACTTATCGCAATGAAATGAACTATATCTAGTTTTTTTCGCCACCAATTAGGCTTTCTTTAGGTGGGACATTATGCCAAGAATTATTTTATTCTAGATGTGTTTTAATGGGAAAATAGGAAAACATGTGGGAAAAAAATATTATTTTTCAGTTTTCGGCCATTATAGTTTTTAAATAATGCATGCTACTGTAATTAAAACTGATGAAATGTATTTGCTTATTTGTCCCGGTTATAAAACAGTTTAAATTATGTCCCTATCACAATGTTTGGCGCCAATATTTTATTTGGAAATAAAGGTGCATTTTTTTCAGTTTTGCATCCATCCCTAATTACAAGCCCGTAGTTTATAAAGTAACAGTGTTATACCCTCTGGACATAAATATTTAAAAAGTTCAGTCCCTAAGGTAACTATTTATGGTTTTTTTTATTGTATTTTTTTTTTATTATTACAAAAAAAAAAGATTGGGGAGTGTGGGAGGTAATGAGTTAATTTATTGTGTAAAACGTATGTGTTTGTATATGTAAAATGCTTTAGGGTGTAGTTTTACTATTTGGTCACAAGATGGCCACAGTGTGTTTGTTTACATGCGACCTGTAAGTGTCCGGAAGGACGCTTACAGGAAGCAGTAAGAGGCTGGGAAGATCACAATGATCACGCTGTTTCCCCGCAATGATCCGCTGCTTCTATTAGAAGCAGCGGATCATTGCTGGGACTTAGATCAACGAACGGGAGTGGATTTTCCCGTTCATCGATCTCTGGGCGAGCAGGCAGCAGCGTGCACGAGCAGCGGTAGCGCGCGCACGAGCGGCGGGAGCGCGAACAGCAGCGGTAGGGCGGAAGGTACAAATTTCTCCGTCCCTGGTTTTTCAGGGGGGAAAAAAGGGATGTAGAAATTCGTACCGCGGTGGGTAAAGTGGTTAAAGGGCTTTTAGGAAACAGTACCTTGCTGTCTTTCTCATCTTCCATGTAATCTATAATCCAGCTGGGTCTCAACAAGAGAGAAACTGTAATTTGCATACCTGAATGTTTAACCCATTCAGTGAGAAAAAGGAAAAAAAATGAACACAGCTTAGTTATAGGCAAGACTGGCACTGTACATACATGTTTATCTCATCACATGTCAATTCAAGTACCCTGTTAGTGATAAGCGAATCTTGTGGCTGCCTGTCTTTCATTTATTCTTCACTTTTATCATCATTTTGTACATGTAAACCAGAGCTGTTGTAGTTGTAGACTTCTGACATTTTCTCCGCTGCTCTCTGTAAACGCTCTACATCTGCCCCTGTTGTGTATGACAGCATTAATTTGATATATGAGAATATCTAGTCTGATCGGATAACAGATGGATTATCAAAACTAAGAACTACAGGAACACTCCCCTGCAATAACAGAAGGTGTGAGACATGCCTGCTTATCTTGTGCGCAAGCCAAATCCAAGTATCATAGTCACAGCAATACTATCACGTATCAGACCTGTTCTCCTGTACAATCTCCATTGTTTTGTGCAAAAATCTGTATGGGAGAAACAAGACAGCAAAACATTTGAAAAAGGAACAAATAAGAAAAATCTCTGAACACAAATGTTTCACAACACTGAGAGCAGGTTTAAATTATGAAGATGACTTTGTGGCACCTTATTTAATATAATTATATTGAATTTATTGCCTTTGATCAGGGAATATATATTGCACTATAGTACTTAAGGCTTGCTCTTGAAAATGTGCCTGCAAAAGTGGACTAATTCCATGAAAGCTTCCATCATGAAACTATTTTTTAAGACTTTTCTGTTAGCCATGGAAAAGTATAATTTTTACAATATCTTGTTGTTTTTACAACCCCATTTTCCAAAAAGTTGCAATTCGGTGCAAAATATAAATACATACGGGAAGTAATTCAGACCATGTACATTTAATTAAAAATAGTTCAAGAGAATCATAGAAAATGTTGAAACTGAGAATTTTGTTTGTTTGTTTTTCAGTTTCACTTTGCTAATTTTTAACTGAATGTGTAACGAATGGTGTCAGCACACAGAGTATATCTGATTATTGATGATCTGCAGTATCACCAATAATACAGATGTTATACCTGATTATATGGTGATCTGCAGAATCACCAATAATACAAGTATAGCTTGACACATGACACCTAATGTAGTGTGAGTGTTTGGTGCAACAGTAAGAAAGGTTATCTCCCGAGGAGCGGGAGATACAGACACTACTGCAGCCAAGGATTCCCTGAAGAGCAGGGAATTGGACTGCACCACAGCCAGTGGAACCCTGAGGCGCAGGTGGCCTCTGACTGTGTAGAAACTAGCCTCTTTAAGAGGAGGAGATGGAGACTGTACTGCAGCCAGGGATTCCCTGATGGATTGGAAATCAGACTGTACTGCAGCCAAGGATTCCCTGATGGGCTGGGAATCAGACTGTACTGCAGCCAGTGGACTCCTATGGGGTAGAGTCCACTGACTGGACTGTAGGGAGGTCTTCCTGTGGAGCAGGTAGCCTATACAGCTAATGGACACCTAGAGAGCTGGTGTCGCAAGGAGTACAGTGAGGCTGATCACCCAAGGGACGAGTGACAGCCAGAAGGGTCAGACAGGCCAGGTCGGCAACACACGAGTAGATAAAGTACAGAGACAGAAGACTGATACGGTATCCGGGTACAGGCAAGGTTGGCAACGGGTAGACAGATAGGCAAGGTACCGAATCAGTGAGCAGGAGAGTGGTCAGGAAAGCCAGAGACCATAACAGGTAATTGTATCGCACAATCCTAATCTGAGGGGTGAGGTCCGTGGTCTCAACACCTGGGAACTAGTCTAGAGTATAACAGTAGTAACACAGCAATATCCTAGTCTTAGGTGTGAGGTCCTTGGTCTCAACACCTGGGAAATAGTCTAGAGTATAACAGTACAATAATACAATAGAGGCTAAGAAGGAATCTGACTAAGTGTGAATTCCCAGCTCCAGCTGGTTCTGACACACTGTAAGATCTGACTGAGGTCTGAGTGCTCACACGTGAGTATTCGCAATGGCAGACAACCTGCAACTGACAAGCAAGTCCTATATATACTTGCAGCGCTCCGCAGCGCCGCCCCAGCCACTCAGCCAATCCGGAGTCCAGCTGGGATAAGCTGATTGGCCTTAGCAGCTGATTCCCCTTCTGCTGGCATAAAGGTCCTGTCGCCTGGCGTGCACGTAGCTCTCTATCTGTGTGCACTAGAAGGACCAGGCGAACCAGCGACATGCTGCCGCGCGGAAGAGACCGCCGGCTGGAACGCGGAGATAGCCGCCCTGCCGTTGCCTGCGCGGCGGCATCTCCGCTATTCATTACAGGATGTCAGCAAACACATTTTGAAAATTGTTGGCTATGGGTATGTTTACCACTTTGTTACGCAACTGCCTTTTTGCTGACACTTTGTACATGTTTTGGAACTAAGACCAAGAATGAAGTTTGAAATGTTGCCACGTTCCTCCCTGATAAATAAGATTTCATTTCATGGGGCCATATGCAATTCACTTTTTCTCCTGAGTTTTCTCCTAGGTGATATTTTCACGACTTGTAATAAAATGACTGTTAAGCCACCAGCAAACAAGAAAATACTTAAAATTAAATTGACAGTACTTTTTACCAACTTTTGGGTATTTTTCCTATTGTAAAATGCTCAAAATGTAGTTTAAAGAGAAGGTGAAAATTAACTAGGAGATAACTTAGGTGAAAAAATTAATTGCAAATGGACCATGGTCTCCTTATAAAGTTGCAAATATTTTCAGAGTGTGACGGGTCTGGACTGCAGGCCAGCTAGTTTAGTATTTGGACTCTTACTGTTAGACCTTGCTGTTGTAATATGCGTTGAATGGTGTTTGGCAAAGCTTGCCCTTCATTGAAATAGAGGTGGCTACATATGTTGCTCCAAAATTGGTATATGCCTTTCCCTGTTAATAGTACCTTCCCAGAGGTGCAAGCTGCTCTTGTCTTGTACAATAATACACCCCATCACATATGCTGGCTTTTATGGTGTGTACGTATAACAACAGCATAGTTTTTCTCATCTTTAGCTTTGAGAATCTGACATTCATAATTTCCAAAAAATAATTTCAGATTTTGATTCAATACACAACAGGACAGTTTCCACTGTACATCCGATCATCCTTAATGACTATGGATATGGTGTTTCTGGATCATTTTAATATATAGGGTCCTATCTTGTTCATTACAGTGTACCTGAGACATTTAAAACTGCAGCATCCATACCTACTTGAGGCTTCCTCTAGCTCCATGCATGCTGTGGACTCCCTCGCTGTCCTCTCAGTCTGCTCTGTTGTCTTGCTGTAATGTCCGGTAAATTGGCTAGTTCACTCATCTTCCTGGCGGCGCATGTCCCTATCGCTGCCCGTTCACAGGAATATTCTGTGCCTGAGCTCTACTGGCCAAGCTTTAAAGGGACTCAGAGCTCTTGAAAAAAAAAAAAGGATTTAAAGAGGAGCTGTTAGGTATAGGGTCTCAGAGAAAATAAACACATATATCAGTAGCTAAAGATTGGCTGTACTTACATTACATATGCATTTCACTGTCCACGTTTGGATTTCACAGATTTTGTATATAGTATATGCAGAGATAGATGCTCCTGACAGCTCATGGCAGGCTCCATGTTTGTGAAGCCAAATGTGTCGTCATGTCCTGCCTGCTTCTGATCACAGATAAGCTCGTTCTTGAACAACACGGTGTGCAGTGAATATTAATGAGCCATGTGGCTAGGAACAATAGCTGACTCCTGCAGTGAAACTCTGCCCCGAGATTTATCAGTGTTTCGCGCTGGACTGATTAGAAGCTCCTGTACCGTCTCATTAGCAGCCGAGGGAAGGGCCCCAGAATGCTTTGCAGTTTAGCTGCGGCTTGCGTCTTTATGGGTCTATAACAGACTTTAAGATAAGCACACATCAAAGGTAACTGAAATGTTTATCTTCACTAATGGCTTTTGAGCTTCCTTCTAAACTGTTTAACACAGGAGAATAGAGGTTTAAATTAGCTTCTGCAGCCTGACAGTTACTCTTTAAAAATACCTTGGCCTTCCTCCAGCCCCATCAGCTTGGATCACTCCCACATCGCCGTTCTCCGATGTCTGCAGCGCCGGTACTGGGTCCCCGCACTTCCGTCAGTCGGAGCCAGTCTGACATAAGGGAAGTGCGCCCTCTACATAAAGAGCGCACTTTTTCTGAGTAGACTGGAGCCGACTGACGGAAGTGTGGGGACCCGGTACTGGCGCTGAAGACATTGGAGCATGGCGGCATGAGAGCAATCCAAGCTGATGGGGCTGGAGGAAGCCCCAGGTATGTATAATTTTTGGGGGGAGCTCTGGTACACTTTAAGTATTGTTGAGTCCTAAAATCAGCCAACAAGATGATAACATTTACTGATCCAGTGATGCGCGACTTCGGCGACCTGTAGGAGGGTGCGGGAGGGCAACTAGTAGCATTGAAGGGGCAGAAAGGTGAACGGGGGGAACGGTGGGACTCAGGACAACTCACCCTACACCCCTTTCTCCAATTTTTCCGCATTTAGTATCCTTTAAAGCAGGGGTCAGGACCCTTTTTGTCTGAGAGAGCCATAAACGCCACATATTTGAAAATATATTTCCATGAGAGCCATACAATATCTTTCAAACTGAGACAGTAAGGCTCATGCCCCTGTTGCCATGGTGATGTGTATATGGTTGATCCATCGGGCAGCTGAAGTGTCACACAAGTCTTCAGCTTTTCTTGGGTTTCAGAAACATCACCAATTTCCCAGAGAGACAGACAGGAGAAATACCGACTAACAGCTTGTGCAATTAGCTAGCTGACTTGGGGCTTGATTCACTTTGTAAGACAAGATCCCCGCACTTTGGCCCAATAAGCTGCCTGTCAAGTGAAAGGCAGCCTATTGGGCCAATCAAGGTGTGGGGATCTCCTTCTACAAAGTCACTGGACCTGACAGGATCAAGGGTGGGACAATTGGAGCAATTGTTCGTTTTGGGGTAGCGCGAGTAAGTTAGTAGCACATGCTACAGCAGTAGCGTGCCTATTTTGAAAATTTTACTTGCGCTGCCATACTAAGCTGTGCTGCTTGAGTAGTGTAGCTTAGTGAATCAACCCCTACTGATTTGTCTGTGAGCCAGATATGTAGCCATCACTTTTAAACAATGCAAATTGCCTGACTATCTTGATGATCCTCTGCCTCTATTTTTGTTAGCCATAGACTCCAAACAAGCATGCAGATCTGGTGCTCTGGCTGAAGTCTTACTACATTAGTCACATGCTTGTTTCAGGCATGTGATTCAGGCACTACAGCAGCCAAAGAGATAAGTAGGACTGCCAAGCAGCTGGAATTGTTTAAAGGGGTTCTGTGGAGTGCTGAAATAAACAAAAACTGACACTTACCTGGGGCTTCTTTCAGCCCCCTGTAGCTGTCATGTCCTGCGCCGTCCTCCTCCAATCACTCATTACCCGCCTCCGGTCTCAGTCTAATTACGCGTCTACCGCATCTGCATGCCTGTGGCCGCGTGAGTGCTCATTCCCGCTCACGTCTCCAGGAGCTTACTGCACAGGCGCAGTACAAGAAAACCTTGCACTGCGCCTGAACAGTAAGCTCCTGGAGACGCAAGTGGGAGCGCGCACTATTGTCGGCTGCGGGGAAAGGATGATCAGAGAAGGATGGCACGGGACATTACAGCTACAGGGGACTGATAGAAGTCCCAGGTAAGTGTCAGTTTTTGTTTATTTCAGCACTTCACAGAACCCCTTTACAAGGAAATAAATATAGCAGCCACCATATATGCCTTTAATGTCAGGTTCCTTTTAATTTTCCCCAAATTAACTTAGGTTTGACCATACTTTTCTTACCTACTTTTTAGGCATATATTTGAAAAAGTCACAAGTTAATTTAGGCGCGACATTAAATAACAATATTGCTAGCAATATCGGTAAATAACAGTTTAAGCGCAACGTTAAATAACAAAAAGGATAACAAAACAATAACAGTTTAATTGCGGTATTACATTATCTGTAAATTTACAGACAATGTTACACCTAACTATTACCTAACCTCTCCATACTCTCACACAGAACCCTCCCCTGGTGGTGCCTAACCCTAAGACCCCCATGGTGGTGCCTAACCCTAAAATAACCCTGGTGGTGTCTAACCCTAAGACCCCCCTGGTGGTGCCTGACCCTAAAGCCTCATACACAAGCTCAACAGCTGTCTTTTATGCAGCACAATTATAAACAACTTTTGTTGTGAAACAAGTTGAAACAACCAAAAAAAGTTGTTTGCTATTGTTCAAACAACTGATAAGACTGATAATAAGATGTCAATCCAACAGTTGGATTGACATCTTATCAGTTGTATGAACAATAGCAAACAACTTTTTTTGGTTGTTTCAACTTGTTTCACAACAAAAGTTGTTTATAATTGTGCTGCATAAAAGACCACTGTTGAGCGTGTGTATGGGACATAAGACCCCCCTGGTGGATCCAAACCCTAAGACCACCCTGGTGGCGCTCAACCCTAAGAAAACCCTGGTCAGGGCTATTAATAATACAATAAATTTCAATTTAATTGCAGCCACCCTTTCTATATTATGATAAATAAAAATTGCGCCCACATATATCGATAAATAACAATTGCGCCAATTTTTGGCTGCAACTTTTTCAACTGCTCCTACTTTTAGCCCCTAAACAAAACCCAGGAGAAGACTTGTCTACATCAGGGCCAATTTTGTTTTGTGTGTTTTTTTGTTTTTTTTTAATAAAATCAAGAGATCGTCATTATGGGATTTCAGATGACCAATTTATAGATTTAAAACAGATAATTTTTAAAGTAACATTTATAACTGTTATTAGGAAGTTGAAAACTGTTTAGGAATGAGAAAATAACTGCAGGCTGTGAGTTTCTGAATCCTTCAAATGCTTTCCGACTTTTAAAATCATATTGAAAGCTCTACATTACCCTTGGTGATGTGGTCCTCTGCCTTTAAAATCTCAAATAAGACTAGAACAGATGTCTCTGAGTTAGGATCTTGGCTTTGAACCCCCACTTCAGGCTGTATTTCAAAAGAAGTGTGGAGAGTAACATGCATAAAACAATCGTGGAAGTCTCTTTTATAGGGAAGGAGACAGAAGGTCATTTTTGCATTTATCTGAATGTCTTAGATGCAGAAAAAAAACCTCAGTTTTCTTTAGCCGGTATGGAGCTGTTGTGCATTTGCAGTAAGCATGGACACTATTTCTGTACTCTATTCTCTGTATACACTCAAAACAGAACACCCTTATCTAATAATAATAAATAGACAGACTCTACTATCCACTTCAGTATTTTTAAGACAGCACTGAGTTAGAAAATGTTAGAGCCTGATTTACTAGCACCGAATCAAGCCTTGGTGATTACTATGCTGCGCAAAGATTTCACTCTATTTATGACAATGGCTTTTATACCTTGACTAAACATTTATCAGTCACTGCTTTGGCCCGGCAGAGTCCTGGCAATGGCTGAAATACATCACTGGCAAATAGCAGGCAATGTTGCTTTAAAACCATTAATGTTGCTTTAAAACCATTTATTTTGCATGGAATATCTCAGTTTCCACAGTGTTAGCTTGTAATAATTTTAATAATCAAATGTGAAGATTTTTAAGCTATAATTATGCTGTTATTAAGTGATTAAATTGTCTTCTGTCATTTTCTGTATTTTTTTTTTCTTACAGCGATAATTAATCATTAAAATAACAGTTTGAACTTATCCTTAACTTTAAAAAACAAGCATTTATTTCTAGAAAATAAAAGGGGTATTTCTTTATAACATAAGGGACTATAAGGCTAGGTCCACAGCGGGAGATGTATTGCATTACATTCCCTGTAACAGCGGGAGTGGAATGGGAAATTGGCGCTATGTGTTGTCTATGTGTTGCGTCACATACAGTGAAGCATACAGTCAATGAAAAGTATGCTTCACTGCTACTGTTAACATGTGCATCTTGGGGTAACATCAGCTACACTTTGCACGTCACATTGGTGGTGCATTGCTTTGTTATGCCTCACTTCTACTTCTACACCAATATAAATTTAGCCTAATACACACACACACTCTTTATCAGGTACATATGGCTAGTACCTGCTTGAACCCCCTTTTGCCTGCTTTAGTTCTTTGTGGATGGTGTAGATTAAACAAGGTGTAGGAAACATTCCTCAGACATTTTGGGGTGTATGCACTACACTACTTCGCACTTCTTATTTGTCCCTGTTTGCACATATTTTAAATTTTACAATTTTTCGCCATAGTGCCCATTTAAGCAAAATAATGTGCATAAAACATTACCACATGATGCAGTGCCTTACGCTCTACTTATTGCTCTACTTAATGTGTGTAAAACTTTATGCACGTTATCCTGCTTTATTGTTTTATATTGACGCAAAAGCATCACACAGTTGCATAAATTTGTTGTCTGCACATCCATGGTGTTAATCTCCCCATCCACAACACCCCAGAGGTGCTCTATTGGATTAAGACTTGGTGAATGTGGAGGCCACTGGAGTAAAGTCAACTTATTGCCATATTCAAGAAACCAGTTTGAGATGAATTGAGCTGTGTGACATGGTGTGTTATCCTTCTGGAAGAAACCTTCCGAAAATAAGTACACTGTGGTCATACAGGGGTTGAAAAGGTCTGCAACAATACTCAGGGAGGCTGCAAAATTTAATCAAAGCTCAGTTGCTACGAAGGGGCCCAAAGTGTGTCAAGAAAATGTCCCTCACAACATCACACCACCACCAGCCTGAACTGTTGACATAAGGCAAGATGAACCCATGCTTTCATGAGTGTTTTTACAGTGTGATGACAGGGAACAAGCAAATGACAATGGTAAATTAATACTGTCTGTGGCTCTGCTTGCATATAAGAAAAGTTCAAATGTTTCTGCTACTGCGCATGTCTATAAGCACACACTACCATGTACTATATGGGCATAAGCCTGCTCCCTGGGCATCTTACTGATTTATAAGAGCCCTGTTATGAAACAGACTGTTGGTGTGCAAGCAGAAGTTGTGGCTGGAAATGTGCATAAGCTACTCAAGCATCCTTTATAAGTGTACATGAGCTTCTATTCTTTTCAATGGTAATAGCAGATTTCAGTGGTACTTACGGTAAGTATAATAAAACTTGTAACTTGTGAGACTGTTCACATAAAATTAGACAAAAGTTAGTATTAAATTATATTTAAGGCACAAAACTGAGAATAAATCTGAGATCTAATATTAGGCCAGTAGTGAAAGCTGCAGATCCATGTGCATTGTTGAGGTTTGCAGTCAGCTCAAAGAGTATTCAGGGCACTCATAGGGAAATGCAATGGCCTGGTGACGTAAAATCAAGGATCACAATTAATCTTCTGAAGGTTAGTACACCAAGTCTTGATCTTTGTACAGGTATAGTCCATTCATTCAGATGTTATGCAAAACACTATCAACATAACGCTTTTTGGTCATTCTATGCCAAAGGGGCTATAACAAAGTGACAATTTGTATATTCAGCAGTGATGCATTATGGGACACCTCATATGCTCACTCCAACCTAAATAATTGAAAATTGTTTTAAGAAGGAAAATGTATGTTTTCTATAACTTTTTTTATTTGAATATTCTTAATTTTTCATTATCATCAGAAACACAAACAAGCATGAGCTCTAACATGAGCATGTGTCTTGTATGCATATAAATAACAAGAACACACCATTATACAATTTCCAATAAAGTAGAGACTGTGTCCCCATGTGCTTAATAATAAGGAACAGTGTAGTATCATAACATCTGTAATATGCAGTACAGAACATTGTCAACATATAATTTGAATATCTGTCCTGTTTGATACATCACATCTAACTGTCAGATCAATAAAACCATAACCAGCTAAGCTAATAGACCAGAAAAACATTGGATTTCCTGCCTTCCTTGTCCGGGTGTTATACATCATCCCTCTTCGCACTACATCGGCAGCTATCCAGTATACAGGGAGTGCAGAATTATTAGGCAAATGAATATTTTGACCACATCATCCTCTTTATGCATGTTGTCTTACTCCAAGCTGTATAGGCTCGAAAGCCTACTACCAATTAAGCATATTAGGTGATGTGCATCTCTGTAATGAGAAGGTGTGTGGTCTAATGACATCAACACCCTATATCAGGTGTGCATAATTATTAGGCAACTTCCTTTCCTTTGGCAAAATGGGTCAAAAAAAGGACTTGACAGGCTCAGAAAAGTAAAAAATAGTGAGATATCTTGCAGAGGGATGCAGCACTCTTAAAAGTGCAAAGCTTCTGAAGCGTGATCATCGAACAATCAAGCGTTTCATTCAAAAGAGTCAACAGGGTCGCAAGAAGCGTGTGGAAAGACCAAGGCGCAAAATAACTGCCCATGAACTTAGAAAAGTCAAGCGTGCAGTTGCCAAGATGCCACTTGCCACCAGTTTGGCCATATTTCAGAGCTGCAACATCACTGGAGTGCCCAAAAGCACAAGGTGTGCAATACTCAGAGACATGGCCAAGGTAAGAAAGGCTGAAAGACGACCACCACTGAACAAGACACACAAGCTGAAATGTCAAGACTGGGCCAAGAAATATCTCAAGACTGATTTTTCTAAGGTTTTATGGACTGATGAAATGAGAGTGAGTCTTGATGGGCCCGTGGCTGGATTGGTAAAGGGCAGAGAGCTCCAGTCCGACTCAGACGCCAGCAAGGTGGAGGTGGAGTACTGGTTTGGGCTGGTATCATCAAAGATGAGCTTTTGGGGCCTTTTCGGGTTGAGGATGGAGTCAAGCTCAACTCCCAGTCCTACTGCCAGTTTCTGGAAGACACCTTCTTCAAGCAGTGGTAGAGGAAGAAGTCTGCATCCTTCAAGAAAAACATGATTTTCATGCAGGACAATGCTCCATCACACGCGTCCAAGTACTCCACAGCGTGGCTGGCAAGAAAGGGTATAAAAGAAGAAAAACTAATGACATGGCCTCCTTGTTCACCTGATCTGAACCCCATTGAGAACCTGTGGTCCATCATAAAATGTGAGATTTACAAGGAGGGAAAACAGTACACCTCTCTGAACAGTGTCTGGGAGGCTGTGGTTGCTGCTGCACACAATGTTAAAGGTGAACAGATCAAAACACTGACAGAATCCATGGATGGCAGGCTTTTGAGTGTCCTTGCAAAGAAAGGTGGCTATATTGGTCACTGATTTGTTTTTGTTCTGTATTTGAATGTCAGAAATGTATATTTGTGAATGTTGAGATGTTATATTGGTTTCACTGGTAAAAATAAATAATTGAAATGGGTATATATTTGTTTTTTGTTAAGTTGCCTAATAATTATGCACAGTAATAGTCACCTGCACACACAAATATCCCCCTAAAATAGCTAAAACTAAAAACAAACTAAAAACTACTTTCAAAAATATTCAGCTATGATATTAATGAGTTTTTTGGGTTCATTGAGAACATGGTTGTTGTTCAATAATAAAATTATTCCTCAAAAATACCACTTGCCTAATAATTCTGCACTCCCTATATGTAAGATATCAACTCATTTAAGGGTAAGATCATAATTTCTGAATCACCTCCTCAAACTCTTCCGACTCTCGGAACATTGACCAACAAGCCCAAATCTTATGCATGATCTCTGTTCTATTCAGAGCCATATGCGACATATATTCCATAACATAGATATGATCCATTCCTTTTACCAGTTCCCTGACAACTGGGTGTGAACTGTCTTTCCAGTGGTGAACAAGAAGACATTTGGCCGCATTCAAAATATGTCTAATAATAGAGTTCTTATATTTTTTCATCGACTATTCGTTCTATAACTTTCTTAATAAGTATAAAAATATTTTCTTGTATATTCTTTACAACTCTAGATACACAGCTTCTATGAAAGTGCTGTTCCACCAGGCCCGACCCTAGGGCCTATGTAACCCACTGGAAAGTCTTTGTAAGGTCCACACGTAGAAAGGCAGAAACTGAAATAAAGGGGGTCCACAGCATCCGGAGTTGGATTTAATAAGGGATAAGGGATCTTTCCAAAAACAATAGTTTGTAGTGTGAAATCCTGAAAAATGGTTTTTCTTGAGGAAAGGAGGAATAGCCACCTGAAACTCATTTTTTTAAAGTAAAAGTTTTATTTGGGTAACTATGGGAGAGTGTGGGAGGTAAGGAGTAGTGTTGGGCGAACATCTAGATGTTCGGGTTCGGGCCGAACAGGCCGAACATGGCCGCGATGTTCGGGTGTTCGACCCGAACTCCGAACATAATGGAAGTCAATGGGGACCCGAACTTTTGTGCTTTGTAAAGCCTCCTTACAAGCTACATACCCCAAATTTACAGGGTATGTGCACCTTGGGAGTGGGTACAAGAGGAAAAAAAAATTTAGCAAAAAGAGCTTATAGTTTTTGAGAAAATCGATTTTAAAGTTTCAAAGGGAAAACTGTCTTTTAAATGCGGGAAATGTCTGTTTTCTTTGCACAGGTAACATGCTTTTTGTCGGCATGCAGTCATAAATGTAATACATATAAGAGGTTCCAGGAAAAGGGACCGGTAACGCTAACCCAGCAGCAGCACACGTGATGGAACAAGAGGAGGGTGGCGCAGGAGGAGAAGGCCACGCTTTGAGACACAACAACCCAGGCCTTGCATGAGGACAAGAAGCGTGCGGATAGCAATTTGCATTTTGTCGCCATGCAGTCATAAATGTAATACAGATGAGAGGTTCAATAAACAGGGACCGGAAACGCTAACCCATCACAGATGTTCATTGTTCATGTTACTTGGTTGGGGTCCGGGAGTGTTGCGTAGTCGTTTCCAATCCAGGATTGATTCATTTTAATTTGAGTCAGACGGTCTGCATTTTCTGTGGAGAGGCGGATACGCCGCCGATCTGTGACGATGCCTCCGGCAGCACTGAAACAGCGTTCCGACATAACGCTGGCTGCCGGGCAAGCCAGCACCTCTATTGCGTACATTGCCAGTTTGTGCCAGGTGTCTAGCTTCGATACCCAATAGTTGAAGGGTGCAGATGGATTGTTCAACACAGCTACGCCATCTGACATGTAGTCCTTGACCATCTTCTCCAGGCGATCGGTGTTGGAGGTGGATCTGCACGCTTGCTGTTCTGTGTGCTGCTGCATGGGTGTCAGAAAATTTTCCCACTCCAAGGACACTGCCGATACCATTCCCTTTTGGGCACTAGCTGCGGCTTGTGTTGTTTGCTGCCCTCCTGGTCGTCCTGGGTTTGCGGAAGTCAGTCTGTCGGCGTACAACTGGCTAGAGGAGGGGGAGGATGTCAATCTCCTCTCTAAAGTCTCCACAAGGGCCTGCTGGTATTCTTCCATTTTGACCTGTCTGGCTCTTTCTTCAAGCAGTTTTGGAACATTGTGTTTGTACCGTGGATCCAGAAGGGTATAAACCCAGTAATTGGTGTTGTCCAGAATGCGCACAATGCGTGGGTCGCGTTCAATGCAGTCCTAGGCCGAAGAGGTCATAGCCTAGGGTCACAAAACCTGTTTATTGGGCAATTTCAATGGTGGAGAGTCTGACGTACATAAATCGCAGCAATGGCCGTTAGCAAAGTCTGAATCTCACGAAATGTCTCATGCAGGTAGAAGACATATTGTTAGACTTGGATTCCAAAGATGGGGTCCCTACATCTCTGCAAACCAGAGTTACAGGGGTCCAAAATTGGTAAAATCCCCCATAGGATTTCATTGGCTCCCTATTTCACTTTCCAAAATCTCACATCTTTTCAAAGGGCAATGGCTCAGCAGTACCAAATTTTCTAGCATTGTAGGGACCCTTAGGGGGAACATGACTGGTGAGTTTCGGGCCCCTAGGCCGAAGAGGTCATAGCCTAGGGTCACAAAAACCTGTTTATTGGGGCTATTTCAATGGTAGTGATGGTGACGTACATAAATCGCAGCAATGGCCGTTAGCAAAGTCTGAATCTCACGAAATGTCTCATGCAGGTAGAAGACATATTGTTAGACTTGGATTCCAAAGATGGGGTCCCTACATCTCTGCAAACCAGAGTTACAGGGGTCCAAATTTGGTAAAATCCCCCATAGGATTTCATTGGCTCCCTATTTCACTTTCCAAAATCTCACATCTTTTCAAAGGGCAATGGCTCAGCAGTACCAAATTTTCTAGCATTGTAGGGACCCTTAGGGGGAACATGACTGGTGAGTTTCGGGCCCCTAGGCCGAAGAGGTCATAGCCTAGGGTCACAAAAACCTGTTTATTGGGGCTATTTCAATGGTAGTGATGGTGACGTACATAAATCGCAGCAATGGCCGTTAGCAAAGTCTGAATCTCACGAAATGTCTCATGCAGGTAGAAGACATATTGTTAGACTTGGATTCCAAAGATGGGGTCCCTACATCTCTGCAAACCAGAGTTACAGGGGTCCAAATTTGGTAAAATCCCCCATAGGATTTTATTGGCTCCCTATTTCACTTTCCAAAATCTCACATCTTTTCAAAGGGCAATGGCTCAGCAGTACCAAATTTTCTAGCATTGTAGGGACCCTTAGGGGGAACATGACTGGTGAGTTTCGGGCCCCTAGGCCGAAGAGGTCATAGCCTAGGGTCACAAAAACCTGTTTATTGGGGCTATTTCAATGGTAGTGATGGTGACGTACATAAATCGCAGCAATGGCCGTTAGCAAAGTCTGAATCTCACGAAATGTCTCATGCAGGTAGAAGACATATTGTTAGACTTGGATTCCAAAGATGGGGTCCCTACATCTCTGCAAACCAGAGTTACAGGGGTCCAAAATTGGTAAAATCCCCCATAGGATTTCATTGGCTCCCTATTTCACTTTCCAAAATCTCACATCTTTTCAAAGGGCAATGGCTCAGCAGTACCAAATTTTCTAGCATTGTAGGGACCCTTAGGGGGAACATGACTGGTGAGTTTCGGGCCCCTAGGCCGAAGAGGTCATAGCCCAGGGTCACAAAAACCTGTTTATTGGGGCTATTTCAATGGTAGTGATGGTGACGTACATAAATCGCAGCAATGGCCGTTAGCAAAGTCTGAATCTCACGAAATGTCTCATGCAGGTAGAAGACATATTGTTAGACTTGGATTCCAAAGATGGGGTCCCTACATCTCTGCAAACCAGAGTTACAGGGGTCCAAAATTGGTAAAATCCCCCATAGGATTTCATTGGCTCCCTATTTCACTTTCCAAAATCTCACATCTTTTCAAAGGGCAATGGCTCAGCAGTACCAAATTTTCTAGCATTGTAGGGACCCTTAGGGGGAACATGACTGGTGAGTTTCGGGCCCCTAGGCCGAAGAGGTCATAGCCTAGGGTCACAAAAACCTGTTTATTGGGGCTATTTCAATGGTAGTGATGGTGACGTACATAAATCGCAGCAATGGCCGTTAGCAAAGTCTGAATCTCACGAAATGTCTCATGCAGGTAGAAGACATATTGTTAGACTTGGATTCCAAAGATGGGGTCCCTACATCTCTGCAAACCAGAGTTACAGGGGTCCAAAATTGGTAAAATCCCCCATAGGATTTCATTGGCTCCCTATTTCACTTTCCAAAATCTCACATCTTTTCAAAGGGCAATGGCTCAGCAGTACCAAATTTTCTAGCATTGTAGGGACCCTTAGGGGGAACATGACTGGTGAGTTTCGGGCCCCTAGGCCGAAGAGGTCATAGCCCAGGGTCACAAAAACCTGTTTATTGGGGCTATTTCAATGGTAGTGATGGTGACGTACATAAATCGCAGCAATGGCCGTTAGCAAAGTCTGAATCTCACGAAATGTCTCATGCAGGTAGAAGACATATTGTTAGACTTGGATTCCAAAGATGGGGTCCCTACATCTCTGCAAACCAGAGTTACAGGGGTCCAAAATTGGTAAAATCCCCCATAGGATTTCATTGGCTCCCTATTTCACTTTCCAAAATCTCACATCTTTTCAAAGGGCAATGGCTCAGCAGTACCAAATTTTCTAGCATTGTAGGGACCCTTAGGGGGAACATGACTGGTGAGTTTCGGGCCCCTAGGCCGAAGAGGTCATAGCCTAGGGTCACAAAAACCTGTTTATTGGGGCTATTTCAATGGTAGTGATGGTGACGTACATAAATCGCAGCAATGGCCGTTAGCAAAGTCTGAATCTCACGAAATGTCTCATGCAGGTAGAAGACATATTGTTAGACTTGGATTCCAAAGATGGGGTCCCTACATCTCTGCAAACCAGAGTTACAGGGGTCCAACATTGGTAAAATCCCCCATAGGATTTCATTGGCTCCCTATTTCACTTTCCAAAATCTCACATCTTTTCAAAGGGCAATGGCTCAGCAGTACCAAATTTTCTAGCATTGTAGGGACCCTTAGGGGGAACATGACTGGTGAGTTTTGCCACTGCTGAGCCATTGCCCTTTGAAATGGTGTGAGATTTTGGAACGGTAAATAGGAGGCCCAATGAAAGCCTATGGGGGATTTTACCAATTTTGGACCCCTGTAACTCTGGTTTGCAGAGATGTAGGGACCCCATCTTTGGAATCTAAGTCTAACAATATGTCTTCTACCTGCATGAGACATTTCGTGAGATTCAGACGTTGCTAACGGCCATGGCTGAGATTTATGTACGCCACCATCACTACCATTGAAATAGCCCAAATAAACAGGTTTTTGTGACCCTAGGCTATGACCTCTTCGGCCTAGGGGCCCGAAACTCACCAGTCATGTTCCCCCTAAGGGTCCCTACAATGCTAGAAAATTTGGTACTGCTGAGCCATTGCCCTTTGAAAAGATGTGAGATTTTGGAAAGTGAAATAGGGAGCCAATAAAATCCTATGGGGGATTTTACCAATTTTGGACCCCTGTAACTCTGGTTTGCAGAGATGTAGGGACCCCATCTTTGGAATCCAAGTCTAACAATATGTCTTCTACCTGCATGAGACATTTCGTGAGATTCAGACTTTGCTAACGGCCATTGCTGCGATTTATGTACGTCACCATCACTACCATTGAAATAGCCCCAATAAACAGGTTTTTGTGACCCTAGGCTATGACCTCTTCGGCCTAGGGGCCCGAAACTCACCAGTCATGTTCCCCCTAAGGGTCCCTACAATGCTAGAAAATTTGGTACTGCTGAGCCATTGCCCTTTGAAAAGATGTGAGATTTTGGAAAGTGAAATAGGGAGCCAATAAAATCCTATGGGGGATTTTACCAATTTTGGACCCCTGTAACTCTGGTTTGCAGAGATGTAGGGACCCCATCTTTGGAATCCAAGTCTAACAATATGTCTTCTACCTGCATGAGACATTTCGTGAGATTCAGACTTTGCTAACGGCCATTGCTGCGATTTATGTACGTCACCATCACTACCATTGAAATAGCCCCAATAAACAGGTTTTTGTAACCCTAGGCTATGACCTCTTCGGCCTAGGGGCCCGAAACTCACCAGTCATGTTCCCCCTAAGGGTCCCTACAATGCTAGAAAATTTGCCACTGCTGAGTAATTGCCCTTTAAAAAGATGTGAGATTTTGGAACTGTAAATAGGAGGCCCAATGAAAGCCTATAGGGGATTTTACCAAATTTGGAGCCCTGTAACTCTGGTTTGCAGAGATGTAGGGAACCCATCTTTGGAGCCCAAGTCTAACAATATGTCTTCTACCTGCATGAGACATTTCGTGAGATTCAGACGTTGCTAACAGCCATTGCTGCGATTTATGTACGTCAGACTCGCCACCATTGAAATTGCCCAATAAACAGGTTTTGTGACCCTAGGCTATGACCTCTTCGGCCTAGGACTGCATTGAACGCGACCCACGCATTGTGCGCATTCTGGACAACACCAATTACTGGGTTTATACCCTTCTGGATCCACGGTACAAACACAATGTTCCAAAACTGCTTGAAGAAAGAGCCAGACAGGTCAAAATGGAAGAATTCCAGCAGGCCCTTGTGGAGACTTTAGAGAGGAGATTGACATCCTCCCCCTCCTCTAGCCAGTTGTACGCCGACAGACTGACTTCCGAAAACCCAGGACGACCAGGAGGGCAGCAAACAACACAAGCCGCAGCTAGTGCCCAAAAGGGAATGGTATCGGCAGTGTCCTTGGAGTGGGAAAATTTTCTGACACCCATGCAGCAGCACACAGAACAGCAAGCGTGCAGATCCACCTCCAACACCGATCGCCTGGAGAAGATGGTCAAGGACTACATGTCAGATGGCGTAGCTGTGTTGAACAATCCATCTGCACCCTTCAACTATTGGGTATCGAAGCTAGACACCTGGCACAAACTGGCAATGTACGCAATAGAGGTGCTGGCTTGCCCGGCAGCCAGCGTTATGTCGGAACGCTGTTTCAGTGCTGCCGGAGGCATCGTCACAGATCGGCGGCGTATCCGCCTCTCCACAGAAAATGCAGACCGTCTGACTCAAATTAAAATGAATCAATCCTGGATTGGAAACGACTACGCAACACTCCCGGACCCCAACCAAGTAACATGAACAATGAACATCTGTGATGGGTTAGCGTTTCCGGTCCCTGTTTATTGAACCTCTCATCTGTATTACATTTATGACTGCATGGCGACAAAATGCAAATTGCTATCCGCACGCTTCTTGTCCTCATGCAAGGCCTGGGTGGTTGTGTCTCAAAGCGTGGCCTTCTCCTCCTGCGCCACCCTCCTCTTGTTCCATCACGTGTGCTGCTGCTGGGTTAGCGTTACCGGTCCCTTTTCCTGGAACCTCTTATATGTATTACATTTATGACTGCATGCCGACAAAAAGCATGTTACCTGTGCAAAGAAAACAGACATTTCCCGCATTTAAAAGACAGTTTTCCCTTTGAAACTTTAAAATCGATTTTCTCAAAAACTATAAGCTCTTTTTGCTAAATTTTTTTTTCCTCTTGTACCCACTCCCAAGGTGCACATACCCTGTAAATTTGGGGTATGTAGCACGTAAGGAGGCTTTACAAAGCACGAAAGTTCGGGTCCCCATTGACTTCCATTATGTTCGGAGTTCGGCCATGTTCGGCCCGAACCCGAACATCTAGATGTTCGCCCAACACTACACGTGACCCGTTCGGCCAATCACAGCGCTAGCCGAACGTTCGGGTAACGTTCGGCCATGCGCTCTTAGTTCGGCCATATGGCCGAACAGTTTGGCCGAACACCAGCAGGTGTTCGGCCGAACCCGAACATCACCCGAACAGGGTGATGTTCTGCAGAACCCGAACAGTGGCGAACACTGTTCGCCCAACACTAGTAAGGAGTTAATTTTAACTGTATGTGTAGGTGTTTTTATTTTAAAAAAAAATGAATGTAATTTTACTATTTGACCACAAGATGTCCCCATGCATTATTTTCCTGAGCGTACTGTTAATACACTAACAGGAAGTAACATGCATATGTGTTATTTACATTATTACAATGACATCAGGCATCTCATTAATTCTGGCGATCAATGATCCCGACACTTTGATCAATGAATTCAATGAATGAGAACTGTGTTCCCATTCACCGATCAGCGTATTAGTACACCGTCACAGAGTGGTGGTGTGCACGCATTGGCGCGTGCCGCCCATAGTAATAAGAAGACAAATATCTACACCCCTGGAGCAGTTAGAGAGCAACTGCGAGGTGTAGATGTAATACTGATGCGGTTAGTGATTAAACAAGATGTCCACAATCCCAACATCAGTATATCATTTTTTCTAGGGGAAAACACCTGGTACCAAATATACCATTTTATGTAAGTTTAACTGCACTTTAATCTCAACTAGAAAGTTTTCTGTTTTTGTTCCATCAGATAATTGCTCTGACTGCTCTAAGAACAACGTTAATGTTTGTTTTTATCCACTGAATAAGAGCTTAGCAAACGTCTGGCCCAGTATAGATCACAATTAAAAAAATGTACCCTTCCAAAAATGCATGTGGTTGATACGCCAGCTCAAGCTGTACTTTACAAGTCTTCATGATAAATGTAATGCCTGCAGCATTACTAAGCTGCTCTAGAGAATTCTGCCAGATGGAGGTCTGTTGTTGCTGAGCGCTCAGAACCCAACTCATTCTACTGAATTGGTGACTTTGCCCATACTTAGTTAAGGCAATTCCCATTGTGGTGCAGCTCAGACAGGGAGAACTACATCACGTCTCATATTTTGTGTTAAGTTCTAGATAATGTGTACCGGTTGTGATACTAGTTGAGGGTGAATTTTTTAAACCCCTTAATTGAACAGTGATTGAGGGTGATTTACTAATGCTATGGTGTGTGATGTTAACCCACAATTATGAAAAAAATGCATGACGTGTGATGGTATGTTGGGAATTTACTGTGTAATTTCCAGTCATAGGTAGACTTTCATACTCCAGGAAACCACATCCAAATCTGCACAATTTTTTCCCCCCAAGTGCGATTCAAAAGCAGTCTATCAATTTCAATAGGTTGCAATTCTGCATCCAAAATCACATGTGAGGAAACACTGCAAATTGGCTATACTGGTAACACAGCCTTAAAGAGAACCCTAGGTGGTGCTGAGGGGGGGGGGGGGGGGCAGATGGGACACAGAGGGATGTTCTCTGCCTCATGACATGAGTCTGTGTCCCCCCATGCCACTCTGTGCCCCCCACCTCCGTGTTATAGCCCCCTGAAATTAGTGACAATACTTGTCGCTATTCCGGAGGGTAATGGGAGGAGGGGCGTTCCTGCAGGCTTTCCAGAACTGCCATTGGGCATCTCTTTCTCGCTGGCCGCACCCACTGCCGCTCCCCCACCTCCCTGCATGCTAAGAAAGAGAGAGATCTCTCTCTCTTTCCAGTGTCGTAACCCCAGAGAACACTGAAAGTAAAAGGGAGACAGGGCAGGCGGCGGGAATGGTGGCTACTTAATCCGCCCAGCTCCCCGGATCAGGTAGCCTAGATTTTTTTCAATTATATGAGCCTACCTCATGCACCAAAAAAAAAACTGACATGAACAAACTTTCAATGAAGTAAACCTAGGTTTTTAACCACTCCACCACTAAGGGATTTTTTTTCCTTTATGGACCTGAGCAATTTTCATGTTTCAGCGCTCCTATCCTTTCTTTAAAAAAGGTGGGAAAGGCTGCGCGTCCCTAAACACATGTTGCAATTGAATGGTTAATCGCACAGCCATACACCGTCTCTGTCAGACTGAAAAATGCATGCCCTGCATCCTAGACAAGTGCTAACATTTATTAAACTTGGAGGAACTTTAGCTTCCAATATGGTTTGCATGCAAAGTATATTATACTAGACACTTGCGCCACGGTGAGGCAAAACCTCCGGGCAAGTGACCTAACCTAAATTTAAAACCTTGGGAGCAGCTAAGCAAAAAAATGTGTAACTTATATTTTGTTGAACAGCGAGGTTTTAAATTTAGGTTAGGTCACTTGCCCGGAGGTTTGCCTCACCGTGGCGCAAGTGTCTAGTATAATATACTTTGCATGCAAACCATATGCCTGTGCGATTAACCATTCAATTGCAACATGTGTTTAGGGACGCGCAGCCTTTCCCCCCCCTTTTAACTTTGTAACTATGTAACTGTCATGTTAGCTGCTCCCAGCCCCTCCTCCCGAGTTTCCTGTTTGTATAATAAGTAGTAGCAGATTTGCAGATGATTTGCATCTGAATTGAATGCAAAGTGTGCAGAAAATCTATTTAGGTGCTTCAGACTGAGCTGGCGGTTATTTCAGATGCAGCCTTAGTGGTATGCGCTGGCGTTCTCCTCGCTCCTATCCTTTCATTTGCTAAAAATTTTATTACTTCTTATCATGCCTAAACAATCTATAGCTTCTTTTTTCCGCCACTTATTAGGATTTTTGGGAGTGATATTTGCTTTCAGTAATTATTTTACTTTCTATACATTTTAAAGGGAAAACAAGGTACAAAAATTTGAAAAAAATACACTTTTCCTCCAATTCCATCCCCATAGTTTTAAAATAAACAATAATTCTGTAAATAAAACCCACATATTTGATTTACCCATTTTTTTACGGTTATTACAAGGTTTAAATTATGTCTCTAGTACAATGTATGGCAACAGTATATTATTTTGAAATAAAGGTCTATTTTTTCTGTTTTCTGTTTTTTTGTACCCGATCAATAATAACAAGCCCTTATTTGCAAAAATAACGTTAATATACCCCATGACATATTGTACATAGTTAAAAAGCTGACTCTCTAATGTTACTATTTATGTTTTTTTTAAATGCTTTCACTTTTTTTTTTTTACAAGTGTTTTATTTTGGTGACTATGGAAGGCAGGGGAGGGGGAAGGAAGGTTTATTTTTTTTTATTTAATTTAATTGTTATTTAATGTAATGTAATATGTGTATCTTAATGTATTTTATTACCACTAGATGCCCCCCCCCCCACACACACACACACACACACACTGTTCTGTGTGCCTAGTAATTTGGGTTCAGTTATAGACTGCAATGCAATATGAAATAATGTAGTCCCTCAGAGTTTGGCTATATTGTTATCAAACTTTATTTACACTGTTATATAGGAAGTAACATTACAGTGTTAAAAGGACCCTGAACAGTGGCAAAAAAAAAGAAAACTTGACTTACCTGGGGTTTCCTCCAGCCCACCATAGCCCACAAGGTCCTACGGCATCCTCCTGGCCCCTTCTGTGGTCCCGCTGGTAGCTCCAGTAATGCGGCGACTTTTGGGTGAAGTCGCACGTGCCTGTTCACGCTGCACACCCGTCATATCAGTCACCGTAAAAGTCCTGCACATGTGCAGTTCAGTCTTTAGAGAATGCCTTTAGTCTCTTACTGGTGGCAGCACTAGTGAACTTCTGTATGGACTTCCACTATCCACCAGGCATATGTCTCTCTTTGCATTTTGGAACCGTACACTTCAGCTCACCTGCGGGTGGAACCTTATGAACATTCCGGACTGTCACATGACCAACATGCAGCATATTTAAAGTAACCCTGATGTCGACCTTGGCCCTGATATTTTTAATATCGTTTTTGTTACTGGTGCTGTGCGACTAGCACACCGCACCACCCTCCCCCCTCCAGCGCCTTTGACTGAGCAGAACGTTGAATATCTGCAGGGAGGAAGTGGCTGTCCTTCCTCCCCTCTGCTCGACCATTATTCAGCCCCCTACACTCACCGCTATAGTTCCCCTTATGATCCACTGCACACAGCAGGCCGCGGAGCTACGCTGTATGTGTGATTGTGATAATTAAGGTCGGATAACTTTCCAACCTCAATCACTACAAGCCTGCACACAGAAAATCTCCCCTGCGCGCTGTGTGCAGTGGATTATAAGGGGAACTATAGCGGCGAGTGGAGGGGGCGGAGTTACAGATGGGCAGAGGGGAGGAAGAGCTGCAACTTCCTCCCTGTCCATATTTGAGCCGGGCTACAAAGGGCCCTAGAGATGGGAGGATGATGCTATATGCTAGTCGCACAGCACCAGTAACAAAACAATATTAAAAATATTGGGGCAAGGTCAGGGTCAGAGTTTGCTTCTGTCCTCAGCGAACTGCTAGATCTTCCTGGTATCAATCCTCTCCTGTCTGACGATTCTTCTTTTGCCTGCTGTTATATTATCTGATGTTCTGGTTTTGACCCTAGGCTTGTTTGACTACTCTTCACTGCTATTTATGTTATGATGCTCATGTCCATATTTGTATGATTCTGTGTGTGGATATTTGCATTGTATATATTTAGTTAGTTAGGGTTGTTATTCTGGGATGATCTGTGGTGCACCTTGTGTTTTGACTGTGCATTCTTGTAAATAAACACATTTATTCACTCTATAATCCATTGTTCTGAATTCAGTAGTTCCTGCATTGTGCAGATCGTTACAGTAAGGTACAAATTACCAATATTAAAAACCATGTGGGCCAGTATTGGTTAGAAGGCAAAACTCACGCTCACTGGCTTAAGTTTTACCACTGAAACTACATAGTGCAGTAAGTCTACAGTTTCTGCACATTATGACTGCACTGCTGCCTAGGCAGGATGCAATCACATCCCACCTGGCAATCACAGCCACAACAGGCATACTAAGTCAGAGGATTGTAAATGCAGGGCTTTTATTTCAAAGAAGTGGAAATGTAGGCTATGGACTCAGAGACAGTGTTGTATGAGTGCTAATGAGAGCTTTGGGGATAATTAACCAACTTATTTATCTAAAAATAGTGTGTATTTTCTTTTTCACACAGAAACCATCATGAGGAAACCAATACACTGCAGGAAAACAAGATAATTAACTATTTAAACTTTCATTACTACTTATAAAGTTGTCACTCATGCTGTGCAGTTTGTTTTTCATAAAATTTAAAGCAAATGTCCATTGCCACTTGCTGTATATGAATCAACAGCAGCAGAGGAGCACATCCATGCATAAACATCACATGCTTTATCGATAGATAGATAGATAGATAGATAGATAGATAGATAGATAGATAGATAGATAGATAGATAGATAGATAGATAGATATTATTTTTCCATGGGAGGTTTGTTTTTTACTTTACTTCAAACTTCAATGCAGTTTCAGCTATTCCTTCACTATGTTAATGTATTCATGTACCTGGCTGATAAACCTATCTTTAAAAATGTCTAGATGTTAATTCATAGGGCCTATGCTGTGCTATAGAAAGATGACATCACATTAATATATTGTGTTAAACTGTAAACTTTCTTCTAAATAATACAAAAATAAAAGTTAAATTGAGACTTAAAGGGACTCCGAGCAGTGCAAAAACTATGGAAAGATGCATATCATTTTAAAGCTCTCTTTCTCCTCTTTCCAATGATATATAAACCACCACCCTACGCCTTGTAGTTTTCGTTATTTTCGCGATCGAAATTGCCACGGCCGCGACTTTGATCGCGAAAATAGAGAAAACTAAAAGGCGTAGGGCGACGATTTAGGTGTCGCCAGAAAGAGGAGAAAAAGAGCTTTAAAATGATATCCATCTTTACATAGTTATATTGTATTACACAGGGCGACTTTTTCTTAAAGTCAGCAGCTCCATTCAGCAGAAAAAGTCACCCTGTGTAATGCAATGTAACTATGGAAAGATGGATATCATTTTAAAGCTCTCTTTCTCCTCTTTCTGGCGAAACCTAAATCATTGCCCTATGCCATTTAGTTTTCTCTATTTTCGTGATCAAAGTCGCGGCCGCAGCAATTTCGATCGCGAAAATAGCGAAAACTAAAAGGCGTAGGGTGGTGGTGTATATATCATTGGAAAGAGGAGAAGGAGAGCTTTAAAATGATATGCATCTTTCCATAGTTTCTGCACTGCTCGGAGTCCCTTTAAGTGGTACCCTTTACTCTGATGGTGAGTCACCTGTAAATCCTAACTTGGTGGAAGGGTCATTTTACAGGACAACTAAAATAAGAGGGGTCTTAACCACTTGAGAACTGCAGTGCTAAACCCCCCTAGTGACCAGGCCATTTTTAGCTAAATTGGCCACTGCAGCTTTAAGGCCAAGCTGCAGTGCTGCACAACACAGCACACAAGTGATCCCTCCCCTTTTCTCCCCACCAACAGAGCTCTCTGTTGGTGGGGTCTGATCGCTCCCCCATGTTTTTTATAATAAATATTAGTGTTTGTTTGTTATTCAAAAAAAACCCTGTGTCTTTAAATTTCTTCCCTCCCTCCCTCCTTCCCTCCCCACAGGCAGCCAATTATGGCGATCGGCTGTCATAGGCTTCTGCCTATGAGAGCCGATCACTCTCTTGTCCCCCAGGGGGACAGCCGCTGATCGCAGCGCTGCACCTTGTAAATAGACGGCGATCAATAGCTGCTCGGAGACTGAAGGCGGGGCGGAGCTCCGCCCCCCAGGCAGGAGATGCGCTCGCAGCCTGCGCACGATCGCCTGCAAAACAGAGCCCGAGGACTGGCGTTAGGCGGTCCTGGGGCTGCCGCTGCGGCCATGCCCATTGGCGTGATGCGGTCGGCAGAAGGTTAAGGCTGCCATGTTTATTTCCACCAGGTGCCTGGCAGTCCTGCTAATCTTTAGCTGCAGTTGTGTCTAAATTACACCTGTAAAAAGCATGCAGCTAATCTTTATATGTATTAAATGTATTGCGACCTATAAATCTCTGCCAAAGCTAAAAATTCTTTAAGATATGATATAAATATATGGTTACTTACGCTCTAGATGGGGAGTTCCTCCTTAAACCAAATAGGTGGACCCCCAAACCAAAAAAGAGCTATTCCGTGATTCTTACACTATATAAGTGTTATGAAAATGTTTATATATACTTTATATGTGCTGTATGAGGAATTAGGCCTCTTGCACACTACATGTGATTACGACTTTATATATGATCCACTTTTTTATTCCGAATAAAAGATGTAGCAGCATGCGATACTTTTTTTAATCTGAATCAGAAATCGGATCTTATTAAAAAAAATCGGAATCACATGTAGTGTGCAAGAGGCCTTATACTGTTTAAAAATAGCGAAAGCGTGCTTTTATGCATTGTTTTGTCTCTACATATACAGTATATGAATGCTGTAATGTTTTTGTAATTATTAATATAGCTTACACACTACAATTTTGAGACTTTAATCTCTTTTGTGATGTGTGCATAATGATTTAAATGTACTAATACTGTATTCTTTATAGGGGAAATACCCCATGGCTCTTAAAAAGAGTTTCTTAATTCAAGAAGAGCAGGCCTGTCAGGGAGTTTATTTAGGCTCTATAAGCATTTCATTTGCTGTGCTGGTACCAATATAACAGTAAGTTATTGGCAATTAAACTAACATATCATGATTTTAATCTGGTCTAGAGCACTATAATAACATTGAGTCTTATATTGCTAAAATCATAAGGTTCTCTCAGAGCTTAATGCAGAGTTCACAAGAGGCATCACAGTGAAGAGAAATGGTTTGTTCCATGTTGTATTTATCCTGTGTATTAGTTTACAATCCCCAGTATGACATATGTTGTATCACCATGCTGCTCTTGTGGTGTTTTTCACACACACACATACTGTACATATAAAATGTAACAGGAACTGGCACGTTGCATTCAGACACTGGAGTTAAGCGGCTCAAATGTCTGTTCTCAGTTCTTTTCTGAAAAAAAAAAGTGTAAAGCCTGATTTCATGTTCCTGGCTGCAGTTAAGCAGCTGTATACGTAGAGTGAAAGAGGAAGCAGACGTTGAAGAAAGAAATGTGACGATAGTTTGAACTTGACTTTTACCAGAAATTAAGGATAAGTATCCTCTTTTACATTTCACAGCATTCATGTGTCCTTACATGGGCTTATTCTACTTCACTTTCTACATGGTATGATGCATTGAGCAATTATGATAAACATCTTCAAGTCAAAATTGGGTTCATTGGTTGTTCCTTCTTAAAAGACCATTCTTGTGAGAATTCTCTTGCTAGCAATGCTTTCCCACTTACATGCCAGTAGTACCAGTAAACATACAGTATACTTTTTGATTACTTACTTTCGGCTGTATATTCACATTATCATCAGAAATGCCATTTTGTTCTTTTGTTTAGTGGAATGCACTTTTTTTTTTCTGGATACTTATAACTTTTGAGGAAAACCTGTTGGAACAGAAATATTTTAAAATATAAAATGCACGTGTATCCATTCATGGGTAAATTGCACTATAAATTACTTTCTTTTTCTTTACCATACAACTGCCACTTACTTATAGTACGTAGATAAAATCAGTCAACTCTGACAGATTATGAACTACTCTATCTCCTCATGGGAAATACATTCTTAGCATTCTTAGCATTTCCTTCCTATTCTTTTCAAAAAGCAATCTCCGAAAAAAGACCTTGACCAAAATGGAAGCCTGTCTCCTCCCATGCACACTATTCTGGCAGTTGGACTGTGCATTTAAAAATAAAGGAATTCCCAAGAATCCCTCATGAGCAGATGGACTACTCAAGAACCTAACAATAAGAGGATCGGAGACAGTGATCGAGTCCTGTGTGAACACGTCGTCCAGCCACTAAAAAAAGTAGGTGGACGTCGTCCACCCTAGCATGTGGAGGGAAGGCAGCGCAGTAAAGGGGGAGCAGTGGGCACAGTTGCGGGGAAGGGGGCCATCTTCCCCTTCCCTCACCTTGGGGCTCCTCCTTGTTTGAGCCCCCTCCAGAAGTAAACTTTGAATGTGGCTGGCAGCGGGTGGGGACTTACCTCCTGCTTGTTTCAAGTACAGCAGAGAGCGCTACGTGTTTTGGTCTACACCAGACCAGACTAGCGGCACGCAACGTGCCCTCTTGCGCCAGGAAGAAGGCAGGTAAGTCCCCGTCTGCTGCCAGCTGCCCGCAAAGCTTAATTCTGGAGGTGGGAGCGAACAAGGTGAAGCCCAAAGGTGAGGAAAGGTGAGGAGGCGGCCCCCCTTCCCCACCGCTGTGCTCACTGCTCCCCCTTCACTGTGCTGCCTCCCCTCCTGCTGGGGGAAACGTAAAGTCATGACTACTTATTTTGGGCACACCAATAGATCTGGCTACCTATTCTGGGGACATCTATACACCTGGCTACCTATTCTGGGGACATCTACCCACCTGGCTACCTATTCTGGGGACATCTATACACCTGGCTACCTATTCTGGGACACCAATAGATTTGGCTACCTATTCTGGGGACATCTATACACCTGGCTACCTATTCTGGGGACATCTATACACCTGGCTACCTATTCTGGGGACATCTATACATGTGGCTATCTATTCTGGGGACATCTATACACCTGGTTACCTATTCTGGGGACAACTATACACATGGCTACTTATACTGGGGACACCTAAAGACCTGGCTACCTATACTGGGGACAACTATAGACCTAGCTACCTATTCCAGGGACACCTATAGACCTGGTTACCTATTCTGGGGACACCTATAGACCTGGCTACCTATTCTCTGGACATCTGTACACATGGCTACTTATACTGGGGACACCTATAGACCTGGCTACCTATACTGGGAACACCTATAGACCTGGTTTCTTATACTGGGGACACTTATAGACCTGGTTACTTCCACTGGGGACACCTATAGACTACCTATACTGGGGGTACCTATTTTGGGGAAACTGCTGTCAGACTATCTATATTTTGGGGAGCCACTGCTGACAGATTAAGTGCATTTTGGGGAACAGCTGCCAGATTATGTGTATGTTGGGGGAACCGCTGCTGCCAGATTACATGTATTTTGGGGAACCACTGCCAGATTATGTATGTTGGGGGGACCACTGCTGCCAGATTATGTATTTTGGGTGATATGCGTATTTTGGGTGATCAGAACCCCGAGCCTTCCCTCTCTTTAGGTAAGTATCTGTTTTGTTTGGTTTTTTAATTCGCTTCAGACTCCCTTTAACCTTTAACCTCCCTGGCGATATGATTATTTCTAGATTTAGGATCTAAAAGCCGTGATTTTTTTTCACAAGCTTTTAGACCCTAAAAACAAGAAAAAAACATACCACAGAGAGATCTGAAGCTGCTACTGCATATAACTCACTCAGGCACAGGATTACCGCTCTGAGCTGCGGATTTCTGTCCCGAGCCTGCTTCAGGAGTACCGCTAAGGAAGTTAAAGGACACCTGAAGTGGGAAGCATATGGAGACTGCCATAGTTATTTCCTTTATTTATTTCCGTTTAAACAAAAAGGAAATGGCTTTTCCTTTCTCTTGATTAAATACAATACAAAATACTTGTGTCTTTTTTCAGTCTAGATTAACTATGTAAATGCTTCTTTGTGGAAGTCTTCTTTATGTATGTATACTAAAAAAAAAAAAAAAAAAAAAGTATTATTGTTAGCATCATCTGAAGTTTAACTGTGCGTATAATTCCCAATATTTTAATTGCATGGTATTTTTGAAATGTGTACCTTTGTTCACACTAGATCTGAATGTTCTTGCTGTGTAAACACTAAGCACTGCTTAAAATAAATCCAAGTTCCTTAATTTGGTAGAAATAAAGCATTGCATAGATATATTATACGTGTCCACAGCCAGAGTAAAAGATTTGCTATGCTCTACAGATCTCTTCATCATTCATTCATGAGCCATAATAGTCTGTGTAAGTGTCTGTAATTATGCCATGTATCATGCTTTTTCCTACGATTTGTCATTTATAGCAGAAACCAGACCCTTATAAATTAATAGTGTACAGAAACCCTATTTCTCCACGATCTTTCCAACTGTGCGTAGTGAACTTATTATTGTGGCACAATGTTTACAATGGGGTTGTATAAGATTATTGCTGAAACAGAGCAGAGATGCTCATTCCGATGTCATTCCAGAATCAGAATCAGAATCAATTTTATTTCGCAAAGTAGGTTTGCACCTACAAGGAACTTGTCTTGGCAGTTGCTTAACAAATGCAAACAAAAACAACACAAGGACAGACAGTGTGTATATAACAAGTCAAGGACATTTATGCAAGTATAGTGGAAGTAAGCAATGTGAGAATTGTTCATTCACAGTTCTGTGCTGATTACTATCAAGTCCTAGCAGCTCTAACGTGGTTCAGCATTAAGTATGGCTACCGCTTGAGGAAAAAAGCTGTTCCTGTGTCTGGAGGTTTTGGTACCAATTGACCGTAATCTTACTCCTGAAGGCATGCGCTGGAAGATGGAGTGAGCTGGGTGAGAGGGGTCAGAGGCAATTGTGGTTGCTCTCTTACTGCACCTGCTAACGTAAAGATCCTGCAGGGAAGGTAAGCTACAGCCAATTATCCTTTCCGCTGTTTGGATGATGCGCTGCAGCCTCCCCTTTTCTAATGCTGAGCAGGAGCTGAACCATACAGTCATAGATGATGTTATGGTGGATTCGATAATTGCAGTGTAGAACTGCACCATTAAATTTTGAGGTAGGCCAAACTTTTTCAGCTGCCGTAGATTGTACTGTACATCCTCTGTTATAGTGGCAGTGTTGTTGTCCCATTTTAGGTTGTGTGAGATTGTGGACCCAAGAAACTTGAATGACTCTACCTGAGTTATTGTGGATCCATTTATGGTTAAGGGGAGGTGCTGGGGGGGGGGGAGATCTCCTAAAGTCTATTATCATCTCCATGGTTTTGAGAGCATTTAGTTCCAAGTTGTTGCTGCTGCACCAGGAGGAAAGCTGTCCCACCACATGCCTGTATGCAGACTCCATTTTATATGAGACCAACTACTGTTGTGTCATCTGCAAACTTCAGAACCTTAACAGATGGATCTGTGGAGATACATTCATTGGTGTACAGTGAGTAGAGCAGTGGGGAAAGCACACAGCCCTGGGGTGCACCAGTACTGACGGTCAGAGAGCTTAATGTGTGTTTACCAAGTCTAGCAAGCTGTCTCCTATTGGTTAGGAAATCGGTTATCCATTTGCAGATGGATTCAGGTATGTGTAGCTGGGAGAGCTTGATGTGTAGCAGAGATGTCATTATGGTATTAAATGTAGAGCTGTAATAAATAAAATCCTGATGTAGGTTCCTGGGGTGTCTAGACGCTGTAGTACATAATGCATACACATGTTCACTGCATCATCTGCGGATCTATTAGGCCTGTAGGCAAATTGCAGAGAGTCCAGCAGGGGATTTGTGATGGATTTCAGAAAAGCCATTAACAGTTTTTCGAATGCTTTCATGACCAATGATGCCAGGGCAACAGGCCTGTAATAATTTAAACATGTAGGTTTTGAATTTTTTAGAATTGGTACAATGGTTGAGCTTTTAAAACAGGCCGGAACAATTGAGAGTTTGAGAGATGCTTTGAATATGTCTGTGAATACAGGAGCTAATTGATCGGCACAGAGTTTCAAGCATTTCGCAGAGACAGTGTCTGGCCCCATTGCTTTCCTAGTGTTTTGTTTTTTAAAGAGTCTGTTTACATCTGATTCGCATATTGTTAGAGCATGCACCTCTGGGGACAGGTCAATAGATTGTGTCTGGCCTCCTGTGTTGTGTAGATGCTGAGGCACAGCAGGGGGTGGAGACATTGGCTGGCAGGAGGAGTGTTCAGTTTGCCTGTTGCAGAGATGGAATTTATGTGAATTGACTTGGTGTGTTTGGCTTTTGTTGCTAGTGTCAAACCTGCAATAAAATGTATTCAGTTTATTTGCAAGCTGCAGATTGTGTAGTGAGGGAGGAGATTTCTTCCTGTAGCTGGTCATTTCATGCAGAGATTTCCATATTGTGAACGAGTCGGCATTGGAACATTGTTTCTCAAGTTTTTTAGAATAATCTTTTTTTGCATCAGTAATGGCTCTCTGCAGTTTGTATCTGTAACTTCCGATGCAGTTAAAAAGTTCTTGAAAAACTTTTTCTTTTGGATATCATATCCATACTGGAAAAGGAAATTGGCTCTGCAGTGTATATCTAATATAATTTAAAATGTATGAAGACGTAAACTATTTTGTCATTTAATGCAATTAAAATTACCTTACCAGCTCAGTGTGTGGCAAGCTATGATTTTTGGACACACTGAATTAAGCTACTTCATTGTCTTGGCAGCAGACCACAATTTCAGGACATGTGCAGTCCAAATTTTCTTTTTTACATTCCTCTTTCCTGTTAAAGTGTATGACAAAAAAACTACAGAGGCATGTGCCTTGCTCAATGACATGCCTCTGTGTCTTCTCTGTACTGCTCTCTGTTCCTCTTCCCTTTGCTGTGCCCCCTGAAATTGCCAACAAGCAGCTTGTCAAAATCCCAAAAGGGGAAGCAGCGTCCATTTCAGGGGAAGGGGTGTCCACGGCAGAACTCAGAAGGCACTCCTGCACTCTGGTGTTAGCAATGCCCTTTCCCCGCCTCTCTCCACCCCTTCCCCAACCCCTCCCTGCCTCTCTCCATACCTTTCCTATCTCACAGCACAGCTCTCAGTTTTCTGTGATAACTCCGAGTGAGCAGAGATGCTGCAGCATCTTGACCCCAGGGTTGCGGCCATCTTGAAAAAAGAAAACTTCCCTGCTACACAGCGGCTGAATGGATGGCAAGGACCAATGGATCATTGAAACCAAGAAGAAGACCTGGTTTAGGTAATAGTTTTCTTTATTATCTCTTTAACTCTTTTCGGACCAGAGCCTTTTTTTAATGCAGCCATTGTGTGATCACTGTGATTGGCTCACAGTGATCACCTGGTAAGGAGCTAATTAAACTGTCTCTTTAACCACAGGAGGAAGCTTGGCTGTCACATGACAGATTTTACTTCTGCAGCAAGCAGCGATCAGCTCAGGACTGCAGAAAGCCGCAGCATAGAATCTGCGCCGCATCAGAAACAGACAGTGCTGATGGTGCTTAGAGTCATGCCCATGGTCAATTTGCATATATAAAACACTGGGTTTTTTAACCATTGCAATGGAAAAACTGGAAACACAGACAAGTTCTTGTTAGGTTTGGTACTATATGTACCCATTTTTATCTCATGATGGGGTTGATTAACTTAACTAAAGTAAAATTCCCATTAACTATATAACTGTACAACACATACATAATGCAAGTTGTGCTATAATGCAGAATACCTTGCATGCATAAACACTGGTAAAATTTCCACAGGCAGATATTAGGGGCAATGTTTTCACCTACTCATGAATTATCTGCCTACTTTCCTGCAATTTTATAATAATATTAATGTATTTTATAGTTAGAAATGTTAAGTTTTGAGTGTGAACACTTCATACTTGCATAAAATAACATGCAAAAATCCACATGTTTAATCATGAAGCTGTTTTGTGACTCTATAGCTTGGGTGAGGTGTGCTTGTGTGTGTTTATGTTTGTGTGGCTTTTTAAGGAGTTCATTGCTCAGGTGGGCCCTGAGAGCTTATCCTCCGCTTGGATTGCTTGTCCAGTTTGGAAATCCCTGTACAGGGCAATGCTCAGCGGTCATGAGCAAACTTCCATATAATAGGTTTATAAAATCAAAAGATTTGGACCTTACTATCTTCCCAATCTCTATTCAATAAACAATGAAATAAATAAAATATGCACAATTTCATCCTTTATTTTCAAAATAAGAGACAAACATTCATATTAGAAAGCATAACAAAAAAATAAATAAACTCTTGCTGCCTTTTCTTCACAATATCTGGGATTAATAGGATTATTTTACCTGTCATAAATCACTCCAGTCACATTAAAAACACTGCAGATACAGTAGGTGATGAATCAATTAGAAGGGTCCAATCCGTTATATCAAATGGCGTCTAGATGACTGATGATAGGTTTACAATCACATTACATTATATGTCAAACAGATTAAGACTTGTATCTAAAATATAATCTGATCTATTTCAAACTAGATCTCAGTGTGCATCAATAAATATTTTCTTCTGGAGGGTCAGTATATTTTACACATATACATTGTGGCAAATAAGAAACTTGCACAGATAAAAATCACCGTCCACAATGGTTGCAGAGTTTCATGCGACAGTGAAAACCAGAAAAAGATAAACCTTGGACAGTTAGTGGACATATGACACAATTCACTAAACTTATCTCTGGTGTTTAATAATGATTCTGAGCTGTGTTTACTGTTATCACCATGGTGATAAAGCATTTATTATTAACTAAGCAATTTACTTAAGGCGAACCTTAAAATAAGTATTCTGTCTTTACGTTAAGGAGAAAGTTCTACAATTAAGGTTTAAATTCTTAAAATAACAACAGAATAAGGAAGGCTTCTTTAGAGAGTTAACACTGAAAATACCGATCGATGGGTAGTGATAAGTTTTCACTTGTCTTATTATTGCCAGCATGATCTTAGTAAATCGTGGCCATTGTTCCATTATACAGGGTTAAAGGAAGCAAAGATGCAAGTTCAATGAATTTACCAGCATTGAATTCACTGAACTACTTTTTCCAAACAGGTATCATTTGTTCTCTGGATTTATTGTACGACATTTAGTTACGTGAAGCTTGTTAAATGTCAAAGTACATCTGGGCGTAAATGTGCAATGGTTTTTGTTCAAATATCCTTGCAAAGGAGGGGGCAGGTCCCGTTACTCCCGTAGTAACAAAATATAACCAAAGAACGTGGTAGTCACCTAATGCAATTCAAGCCCCAACAGTTTATAATTAAAGAGTCATAATATAGTAGGCCATATGTTAGAGTTGGAAAGTCAGCACCAGCAATGTCTGTGTGCAACTTTATTCTGTCCTCTTCATAAAATTAACAAAAACTCTTGGCCCAGCCAAGCATCTTAGATTATGCAAATGCAAGCAGATGCAAAGTCTTGAGGGCATTCTGCACAGGCATTCATCCTCTGATGTCTATAGGTTGTCTTAGAGCTTTCCAAGGAAGGAAGCAGATCTGAGCCGACACATCAGTCCCTAAGCTGCACTCAGTCTTCTTTTGGTGAACGTAATATTTATTTTGTCTCTTTATTTTCATTCTATCATCTGCTTTGGATAAGGGTTATAAAAGAAGTTACCTTTTTTCTACAATTGAATGTTGTTACAGACAAGACAGGGCAAGGACATTTTGCTCTTCCAACATATCCATTATCGTTATTAAGGCTTTATATTATATTTCCCCGGAGCTTTACAGAGTACATCTTATAATTTATGTCATTGGCTGCCCCTCACCGGTACTCACTATCCATTGATGATACTGAAGTCTAGAGCAAACAGGAGGGAAGGCAATTATACTACCAAAAATGGTTTTGCATTGGGCATAGAAAACACAGAATATGTAAACTCAAGGCAGATAGTGTCTTGTCTGGTTTCAAATCTGTCCCCCTAGTGCTGCAAGGCAAAAGTGCTAACAAGTTAAAGAATATCTGAGACTTTCTAAGTGCAAGCATTTATACTTACCATTTATACTTCCTCCTGCCCCATGTAGGCTCCCTCACCCAGGGCCGGGCCGAGGCATAGGCTGGAGAGGCTCCAGCCTCAGGGCGCAGTTTAGGAGGGGGCGCACAATTCATTTAGCTGTCTTTCCTAATTGTGTATGAAGCAGAAAGAAATAAGAAAAGGGGATACATAGCAGTGACTGCAAGCCAGATAACTAGAGATTAAGGTGTTGGGAAGGTTGTGGGCCCTGTGGCCCTCTTAGTCTAATAGCAATCAGTGTGTGATGGCTGGGGTGGCAGGGATGGAGGGGCGCACTTTGGTGTCTCAGCCTTGGGTGCTGGAGGACCTTGTCCCTGCTCTGCCCTCGCCATCCTCCTGGACCGCTCCATTCCTCCACCGTCTGGCCCAGTAAATTCGCCAGTTGTGCTTCACTGTGCATCCGCAGCCCATGCCACACGCATGCCCCCATCACTGTGTCTGCCCAGTTAGTACTGCGCAGGTGCAATAAGCTCCCATCCATAGGAGTGCAATTTGGGCGTGCGTGTTCCAATGAGTGTGTACTTGTGGAGGGCAACTGTGGAATTTAACCAGGGAGAAAGTCTGCTGCCCATCAAAACAGGTGATTATCCTGATCCAGTATAAGCTTGACTGTCTCTGCAATCCTGCCTCATGACACCTGCAATAATACAGACCAAAGATGGTGATTTATCCAAGTATGCTGTAACATCTCCAGTAACACCATGACCCAGGATTAGCCACAAGGCATCTGTGTTTTGTAAGGGTGATCTAATGCCACTACAGTCTATTGTTTTTGAATCTAAATGTATGGATCCTTCATTGATTAAAAAAGTACGGTAGATACGGTAAATGTGCATTGGGTGTACATTCTGACCCTGTGGACTGGTGTGGACCACAACAGATCTGCAAGTGCAGTAGTAAGATTAGTAATGTCCACCCTACTCATTCCTACTGCAAAGCTAAGATTTGGTCTATACAAGTACACACTCATGTTTTTTGCTTATGTAGTGCACTTGTGGCTGTAGCTGGGTTAGATGGGTTCTGCTCTTGTCCAACTCCGGTGACACCCACTACAACCACCAGTGATAAACATGATCCATCAGTATAATGCTAAGCAATTTTATTGGATTCGGAGACCCAGTTATTAAAATTAAAATTAACAATTTACCTTCTAGCAATATGTTCTAACAGATAGGTCATAGCATCTGAACTCACAGTTATGGCAATAATGGAATACCAACAGTTGCTTGAAAAGGGATGCAATAGAGAATTACACCTCTAAAGTCTCTGAAAAGGGTTTGACCTAAAGAAGCACCAGAAAATCCAGAGATGTCAAATCCCAAAAATCACAGTAAATCATGAAGTGCACTTTAAATCACAAATGTATAAATGGTCTGTTATAATCAAACTCAGATAAAGATTTAAGCTAATTTCCCCAAACACTGGCCAGTGTTAATCTAAGTAGTAGGCTGGTAGTTGGAGCTCATATATAAAACAGTATTTGTAATCCACAAGGAGCTTCGCTCAGGAGATCAGCAGCAGGAAGATGACACAAGCTGGATTAGATATATATTAATGATCCTATAAGGAATTCAACTGTGTCTGTTGATTCCGCCGAGACCCGGGTGGAATCCACCGCTTCCGGGTCTCGGCGCTTGTTCCCCGCTGATGACGCTGCTGCTGGCTCACAGGCTGCACATTCTGATAGGCAGAGGGTACACCCAGTACGCACCCCATAAAGGTAAACAATAGTCAGCTGACTCTGGTCAGCTGACAGAGCGGTGTCAGCTCACTTTACAGCTGACACCTAGGCAGTACCTTGCTGTGTGATTGGATGTGCGGAGTGTGGCCGGCCACTGATTGGATGATGTATTGTATTTAAATCTGCAGAGTGCTCCCAGTCATCACCCGTTATAAGCATAGCTTTGGCTAGTTGCTGGGTGCGCCCTCACTTGTTAATGATTTGCTGGATATTGACCTTGGCTTGTATTTGACTATCCTTGTCTGTCGTGATTAACCTCTGCTTGATTCCTGAAATCCTTGTCTGCTGCCTGAACCGACCTTGCCTGTTATTGGATACTCTTGCCTGCCACCTGGACCGACCTCTGCTAGTTACTGCACACCCCATGCTTGCCGCCTGGACCGACCTTTCCCTGTTACTGGATACTTCTTGCATGCTACCTGAACTGTACAATAAGTATAATTCTACTATCCTTGTCAGTCATCTGAACAACTTGTATACAGTCTCATATGAACTTTATCACATGCTACCTGGAGCATCTGTTACCTTACCTGTGGGTAACTGTAGTTAAGAGACAAATAACGTGTCCTGTTCACATGGGGGCTTGTCTATAGGTGAAGACGTGGGCCGGGCTCAGAACCACGGTAATAGATTGGGGCATAGAGACTGATTGAGGATGTAACCTGTCAAGCCTTACAGATCCTCTTCTGATAGGCCTAGACACCCCAGAGCATATTGTTAGGCCAATATCACAGTTTTTGCGTCTAGTCCTAACTGGAGCTGTGTCGTATAACACTTGGGAGTCCTAACCATGTGAAAGTCACAATCCAACAGGAATCACTAACTCAAAGCTAGCTCTGTGAATCTGCAGGAGCTGCTATACAGGCAGGTAAACATACCAATAAACTGGATTCACTATCAGCCGGTCAGTAGCTTTCTTACAGTTCCTTCAGAAGAGGCAGAATGAAGCAGCCATGTGAAGTAATCTGTCACAATCTGTCAAAGTCCTCTTCAGAAAAGGATGCAGTCACTGGTGCCGGTGAAGAAAGGATTTCACCTCCAGATATCTCAGCATCTCTGAGTAAAGCTCTCCTCTTCAGATCTCTATCTGTTCTTTCTCCTGCCGGCTCGTTTCTAGCAAAAAAAACTATCTCTCATTGGCTACACAATTTTTACAGTATAAAAGCTGCTATCCTATTGGTGAGAGGAATTCTCCACCTAGATGTAGGAGGGAAAACTGCAAACAGCCAACTATGCAAGCTATATTTAGCAATTAACTGTGTCAGAGCTAATTTCATAGAACCACAAATCCGGCAATATGATTAAACAGAGAATATACTTAGTGCAGGTACTGAATAATCATGTTGGCAGGACACACACACGTACACACGTACACACACACACACACACACACACACACACAGACACACACACACACACACACACACACACACACACACACACACACACACACACACACACACACACTATGCACACACACACACACACACAGACACACACACACACACACACACACACACACACACACACACACACACACAGACACACACACACACTACGCACACACACACAGACACACACACACACACACACACACACACACACACACACACACAATAATTGTATAGAAAGTGCTGCATTAATGGCAAAGCACAGAGTAATAACATTTTTACATATTTTGCATTAGTAATTTGGGGCATTTAAAGAGCCAATTCAAGCAAGTTTCATGGCCAGGCATTTATGCTAAACATCTGGTTTTGTTGGCATTTATCTCAGATTGCCTCTCTAGTGCCTTGTTGAAAATGTTTTACTGAAGGGAAGCATTGCCCAATAAAAAGTCAGAACTATTTTTCTTAGCTGGCTATAAAAAGAATCCTTACAAATGTCTGGTAAGTCTTTAATTTTATTGTTATGTCTCTTGAACAACTTTGCCACCATTATACAATTTACAAAGTGCTCCATCTAAAATTAATATTTGATTATGTTTATCCTTTCTGATGTTACAGAACTTTTAACATCAGCTTTGTTTTGCTCATGATAATTTTGTGTTAATAGCACAATTTGTTTAATGGCTTATCTGTATAATACTTCTGCAGTTCACATTGTTCAGGTTCTAAATTTACACAGAATATGATCTTCACCACTAAAGGCAATTGCTTATATCCATAATGCTTTCCCTGCCAGGGTCAGCAAGGGGGAGTAATTGACATGTGTGGCAAATGCAGCCATACCAAATGTAACAAATTATGCTGGATACTCATCAAGCAATGCCCACCAACTGCAAAATGGTGAACTGAACAAAGATTTGTTTTTTGATTTGTTTAATTGCCTTGTATGCCACCTACATAAGTCATAAATTATGTATAAGTAACTGCCATTTGCTATTTGGGTCAGTTCACGCCGTGTCTAAATCTTCTGCATTATTATTATTTTATAAAGTGCCAACATATTCCATGGCTCTTTACAAAGTAAGAAACAAACATGGGGTACATAATAATACAGACAATGGTATACACAAAATATAGAATTAACCAGTTAATTCTATCTGGAGGATTATAGTCTTCCAGTCAGAAGCTGCTCAAGTCTAACTGGACACGTATACGCGTCCAGTGTTACTCTGGCAGGTGCTCGGGGACAACTGACGCTCATTCATTTACGGCGTCATTGACATGGCGGCAATTGGTGAAGGGGAACAAGTGTTCCCTGAGCCAATTGCAGTGCCTGGAATGGATCAATCAGGGGCCATGTCCATTGATAATTATGAAAGTAAAAGAAGGTGTAAAAAAAATGGGACACGTGCTGGTAACCCAGGATGCTTGCAGTGCCATCTAGAAGCGAAAAAGTAAAAACACAGTTAGGATCAGTGTTCGACTGGGAGCTGGGAAAGCTGAAGAAATCTACTTGCTGGCCAAGCAGCAGTAATCAGGTGTTGCTGCTCACAGTGAGGACTTCTATTGGGAGTGATTACACAGGGTTCCTGCTACTTGGCCAACAGGTGGATTTCCACAATTTTTTCCACTTTCCAGTCGGACATTGGTTGGAATACATTTTTAATTAACAATTAATATTTCCTCCAAAGCTCCACCTCCCGGTTACCAAACAAACACTTGTAAAAATAATGTAATATGTATGTCATGAGGGTATATTACTGCTATATAAGTAAATAAGGACTAGTAATTATTGACCGGATTAAACAAAATTCAAAACAGAAAAAATACACCTTTATTTCCAAATAATACAGTATAGTGTTGCCATACACTGTACTAGGAATATCATTGAAATGTTGTGATAACCGGGACTAACGGGCAAATCAAATTAGTGGGTTTTATTTATAGTTGCATTGCTTATTTTAAAACTTTAGGAGATGGAATGGGAGAAATAGTGTATTTTTTATCCTCTTGTTATTCCCTATAAAATGCATAGAAAATAAAGTATTGCCCGCAAAAAGCTTAATTTGTGTAAAAAACAACAACAAGATGTAGATCTTTCAGGTGTCAATAGTAGTGATGAAGTTATGGCCAAATGAATGGGAGTAGTGCTGACAGATGAAAATGGATCTTGGGGGTAAGGGTAAAATGGACTGTGGGCTGAAGGGATTAATACATAATTGGGAGACAGAGTAATTGCAGTGACAAATGTCACATATTATTATTATTATTATTATTATTATTATTATTATTATTACAATTATTATTGATGTATAAAGCACCAACATATTCTGTGGCACTGTACAAAGTAACAAACAAACACAGGTTACATAATATTACAAAAAATGGAGTACAAAATACAGAATTAGTCATTACAGTGACAAATGTAACATAGTGAATCAAATGTATACCAAATTGAAAGATACAAAATTAATAACAAATTCCATGACACAAAAGGGTGAGAGAACCCTACCCTTGTATGCTTTCATTCTAAAGGAATAGGGGGAGGGAACAAGAGGTGAAGTAGCATACAATATGTATACCTAGAGGCAGTGTGTTTTTAGGTTGTCTAAGAAGTACAACTTGGCCAGATGTCGAAAGGGGAATGGCCTAAGTTGGAGTGTATGCTTGTCAGAAAATGTGAGTTTGAATGAGCATTTAAATATTTCAAAGGTTGGAGAGTGACAGATTTGTTGTGGAAAGGGAATTCCAGAGGAGGGGTTAAGCATGTGAGAATTCTTATATACGTAAATGTGAGGAGGTGATTCTAGAGGAGGACAAAAGAAAGTTGTGTGCCAATCTGAGATTGCGATTGAGTTGGTATCTGGACACTAGTGGGGAAATGTACAGGGGGGAGAAGTTGTGGAGAGATAAGTAGGCTAGGGTTAAGAGTTTAAAATTTATAGCAAATTCCAAGGCACTAAAATCTAAGAGATCCCATTCATTTCGCTAGCCTGCATTTTAATGGACCAAGCAATGAACTCAAAACTCAAAGACTGCAAGGATTTTCTGAGGGCCAATTGAAATGTATTCTTTCCATTTTTGTGCATTGCATTCCACTGTGGAAAAGTACAGCTGCATACATTTTCCAAACAGAGGGACAGAATTGAATACACAAGTCAGTGGTAACACAGGGGAGTGCATTTTGTTTCATTTAAAAGAAAGTACTTGTGACAAAGCTCCTGTGAAGAACTTCCTGTTCCATGCCATATTGGATGTTATGGGGAAAAGACAGAGAACAGCATTTCTTAAACAATGTCCTTAAACATTTTTTTTAATGCATTGGATCTAATAATTAGGGTGCAGGAGTTCCCAGAAATGTATTGAAAAGTTCTAACCCAATTATAAAAATGCCGCCCACACATACTATCACTGGGTGGAATGTCCCAAGAAATGAGACAATAATTTGAAAGCAGATGTTTACACTTACTTACCGTATATACTTGTGGATAAGCTGACTCTGGACACCTTCCGCACTTTTCCCTAAAAATGTAGAAATACAACATGACCCTCGGATATGTCCACCACCCTTCCCCTTCAAATTGAATAGCCAGCAGATGAGGTGAAAGAAAATGTAAAAAAAAGATGCAGAAAAGCAAGATGTATTCCCCAAATAGTATTAGGTAGTCAGTGGTGCCCCCCAGTATAGGTAGTCAGTGGTAGCCCCTCTGTATAAGTAGCAACAACTAGTGTGCCTGCGCCCCTATAGTTAGCCCAAACTGTCCTTTCCCCATATAGTTAGCCCCGTTTATGTGATCAGCGATAGCCTCCTCCATATAGGGAACTAACGGTATCCCCAGACATGTAGTCAGTGGTAGCCCCCTGTTTAGGTAGCCAAAGTTGTCCCCCCAGTACACCTATTCAGTGGTAGCCCCCCATATAGGTAGCCAAGTATGCCCCCCCCCCCCAAGCACACACACACAACATGAAGGGTAGTCAGTCATAGTACTCGCTGTATAAGAATCCAAAGGTGCCCCCCCCCCATATAGGCAGATAAAAGTGTCCCCTCCAGTATAGGTAGTCAGTGGCAGCCCCCCGTATAGTTAGCCAGAGGTATCCCATATACATCTAATAAAGGTGGCCAGCATTTGGTAATACCAATAATAGAATATCAGAATTTTACCAATATTCTACTAGTCCCGATAGTAGAATATCAGTAATTATACCAATATACTATTATACCCCACTGTAATCCTTTTCTCACACCCCCTTACCTACATAAACCTGCTCACCCACTGTTCTGCCGATAACCTGGCACCTAAATGTCCACTCCCTTCCGACGTCATTTACAATATAGCCAAGTGCCTATTACTGATTCCCTGTCACTCCTCCAATAACCTGGTGTCTACCTGACTCCTTGGAGCTAAGCTATATCTTAGTTGGTGTCTATTCAGTGGCGTAGTTAAAGAGACACTGAAGTGAAAAAAAATATATGATATAATGAATTGGTTGTGTACTATGAATAATTACTAGAAGATTAGCAGCAAAGAAAATATTCCCATATTTTTTTTTTCAGGTATATAGTGTTATTTCTAACATTGCATCATTCTATAATATGTTCAGATTACACAACACTCAGCATTCAAAATTATTCTTTCAGAGCAGTCTGTGAACTAATGACCTCTCCTCTGGCAGAGAAAAAGTAAATAGTTCAATAACAGTTGAGATCATAAAAGTCAGAAAACAGCCCTCTCCACGACTTTGAAAGTCGTAGAGCTTAATGGCTTTTTTGCATAGAGATAACAACTGGAGTTTCTTAACTCTTCCTGTACTGGAAACAATTAGACTGATGTATCTGATGTTAATGTTTAATTTCTTAGCTGTAGTACACATACAAATCATAATAGCATCATTTTTTTTCGCTTCAGTGTCTCTCTAAGGAGCTGTGGGCCCCAATGCAAGTTTTACATTGGGGCCCCCCTAAGCACTCTATACATAACAATTGTTACGGCGCACAAAAACCTGCCAATGGCAACTACAGTGTCAGAGGAGCAAGAAGAGGATGGGGAACAGTTTGTTAATGATTACCATTAATCATAGTATCCATAGAAGTTATTATTATGAGCACAGGACCGATAGAAAGTTATACTGCAGCTGAGTGAGGGCCCCTCGGGGCCCCTCTGGCCAAAGGACCCCAATGCAGTCGCAGCCTCTGCACCCCCTATTGCTACGCCCCTGTGTCTATTACCAATCTTCTGACTCTCCTCCGATAATCCAGCACACAAATCGATCCAAAGCTTTGACTATAATATAGCCTATTACCCATTCACCAATGCTGCACAAATAGCTGAAGTTCACCTATACTATAGGCAAACTCTTGCACCCAAATTACACACTGGGTGAAACTAAAACCACTAATTACATAGCAGCCTTTAGCAGCACCCAAATTGCTGTGCATTCTTTCTAGTGTGTAATGCTTGTGCATTGTTGCCATTCCTCACTCCTGAAAATCTGAAAGTCACTTCTCAGCACAGCTGATTAATGTGTATGCAGATTTGGTACAGCAGGTACACACAACAAAATGCTTCCATCGTAGCTCTGTACTCTATGATAACTGCTATCGCACAGCCCACTTTGTTGTCCCTCTCTTTTAAAAATCCCCTTTCAAGATCTGCTTTCAGCATGTGAAATGTGAATCTTTTTTAAGCATGTCAAACAATTTCATTTAAGCCTGATTTGGATAATTATCAGTTAATAGTGCATTACACTACTTGAGAAAATGCTATACTGTTAAGAATAAATGTCAATGTCCTGCTGATGCATTGCCTGCTCATTTCCTTTTGAACACACGTTTTTATATAGCTGCTAAAAATACATTATTTTGACTAGAAAAAATGTCCACCTTCAAACACCCTCCAGGATTAAGCTGTTTTCTATAGCCCACACATTTTAGATGAAACTGTCACCAGAGTATTGAGATTTTGCAAATGGAAGTCAAGAAACATGCAACAAAAATGTCTTGTCCTTCCTCCACTGACTGATTGTTGAACAGGCTGATTTATGAGATTAAAAGATGTCTAATCTTATGCCGGAACAACAAAGAACTGCTACTATATTTCTTTAACAGTCAACAATTCCAGCATCTTCCTGTCAACATCTTTGTATCAATCACCGGAATAGAGACACCTCTCTTTCATTAGTTTGCCACTCTACCTGTGAATAATGTCATTGGTTGACACCAGGGACTGGCGGAAAATATATACATGCACTTTTATTTCCTTAAAACCTTCATAACAACAGATACTCAGCATTCGGGAGATGCAGTTAACCTAAAAAGATATTGTTTTCATTTAAAGTGACTCTGAACTCTATATACGTTATAAAAGTGGAGACTGCCTTCATAATATGCTGTAGAAACAGCACTATAAGATGCTGGTTGTGACTAATGACCTATGAGTTTCAATAGGGTCTCTGCAGGGTTCCCAGAGATATACTGTATGTCCGTGAGCATCAGGAGCATCCTGGATTATCCCTACTTTCTAATAGTGTTACCTCTATGCATAAGCCTATTGAGTCTAATGGGAAATCTTTTGTACCGGAATGTACAGCTAAATTTGTGGGAGACAGGTGTTTTTGGTGCAACCTGCCAAAAAGTTTGTAGAACTCCAAAAGGTCCGCACACTCCAGCGTGATTAAATACACATTTATTCAAAAGTCGTGGCACATGTCCATTCCATAACCAACGATTTGATTTGGGGCCACGGAGGGTCCGCTTTGTCAAGCTAACAATACAGAATGGTAACGTGTTACCATTCTGTATTGTTAGCTTGACAAAGGGGACCCTTTGTCAAGGGGGTAGAGATGGCCCGCACCTCCGATTTTCGGTTCACGAACCGGGTTCACGAACTTCCGCGAAAGGTTCTAGAAACATTTATGCTGGCCACAAAAGTGATGGAAAAGATGTTTCAAGGGGTCTTACACCTGGAGGGGGGCATAGATGAGTGAGATAGACGCCAAAAGTCCCGGGGAAAAATCTGGATTTGACGCAAAGCAGCATTTTAAGGGCAGAAATCATATTGAAGGCTAAATTGCAGGACTAAAGTGCTTTAAAACATCTTGCGTGTGTAAACATCAATCTGGGAGTGTAATTAGAGTACTGCTTCACACTGACACACCAAACTCACTGTGTAACGCACCGCAAACAGCTGTTTGCGTAGTGACGGCAGTGCTGGACTGGTGCGCACCATGGCCAGAGTGCAGGCTGTGGCGGTTTTCAAGCCCATATGCTCGCCGGGCTGTGGTAGCTCAATGATAGAACAACAGTGACTGTTCAGCTGATCAAATTTGGTCTGTCCACAATGAAGCAACGACCTTATTATCTTCTTGTATGTAGGTAGGCATAGGTAGGTGCCCCAGTATAGGTAGATAGGCATAGGTAGGTATTCCAGTATAGGTAGATAGGCTTAGGTAGGTGCCCCAGTAGTTAGCTAGGCATAGGTAGGAGTCCCCGTATAGGTAGGTAGGCATAGGTAGGTGCCCCAGTATAGGTAGATAGGCATAGGTAGGTGCCCCAGTAGTTAGCTAGGCATAGGTAGGAGTCCCAGTATAGGTAGGTAGACATAGGTAGGTGCCCCAGTATAGGTAGATAGGCATAGGTAGGTGCCCTAGTAGTTAGCTAGGCATAGGTAGGAGTCCCAGTATAGGTAGGTAGGCATAGGTAGGTGTCCCAGTATAGGTAGATAGGCATAGGTAGGTGTCCCAGTATAGGTAGATAGGCATAGGTAGGTGCCCCAGTAGTTAGCTAGGCATAGGTAGGAGTCCCAGTATAGGTAGGTAGGCAAAGGTAGGTGCCCCAGTAGTTAGCTAGGCATAAGTAGGAGTCCCAGTATAGGTAGGTAGGCATAGGTAGGTAACCCAGTATAGGTAGATTGGCATAGTTAGGAGCCCCAGTAGTTAGCTAGGCATAGGGAGGAGTCCCAGTATAGTTGGTAGGCATAGGTAGGTGCCCCAGTAGTTAGCTAGGCATAGGTAGGAGTCCCAGTATAGGTAGGTAAGCATAGGTAGGTGTCCCAGTATAGGTAGATAGGCATAGTTAGGAGCCCCAGTAGTTAGCTAGGCATAGGGAGGAGTCCCAGTATAGTTGGTAGGCATAGGTAGGTGCCCCAGTAGTTAGCTAGGCATAGGTAGGAGTCCCAGTATAGGTAGGTAGGCATAGGTAGGTGTCCCAGTATAGGTAGATAGGCATAGGTAGGTGCCACAGTAGTTAGCTAGGCATAGGTAGGAGTCCCAGAATAAGTAGGTAGGCATAGGTAGGTGCCCCAGTAGTTAGCTAGGCATAGGTAGGAGTCCCAGTATAGGTAGGTAGGCATAGGTAGGTGTCCCAGTATAGGTAGATAGGCATAGGTAGGTGCCCCAGTAGTTAGCTAGGCATAGGTAGGTGCCCCAGTAGTTAGCTAGGCATAGGTAGGTGTCCCAGCATAGGTAGGTAGGCATAGGTAGGTGCCCCAGTAGTTAGCTAGGCATAGGTAGGAGTCCCATTATAGGTAGGTAGGCATAGGTAGGTGCCCCAGTAGTTAGCTAGGCATAGATAGGACTCCCAGTATAGGTAGGTAGGCATAGGTAGGTGTCCCAGTATAGGTAGATAGGCATAGGTAGGTGCCCCAGTAGTTAGCTAGGCATAGCTAGTTGTCTCAGTATAGGTAGGTAGGCATAGGTAGGTGCCCCAGTAGTTAGCTAGGCATAGGTAGGAGTCCCAGTATAGGTAGGTAGGCATAGGTAGGTGTCCCAGTATAGGTAGATAGGCATAGGTAGGTGCCCCAGTAGTTAGCTAGGCATAAGTAGGTGTCCCAGCATAGGTAGGTAGGCATAGGTAGGTGCCCCAGTAGTTAGCTAGGCATAGGTAGGAGTCCCAGTATAGGTAGGTAGGCATAGGTAAGTGTCCCAGTATAGGTAGATAGGCATAGCTAGGTGCCCCAGTAGTTAGCTAGGCATAGGTAGGTGCCCCAGTAGTTAGCTAGGCATAGGTAGGTGTCCCAGCATAGGTAGGTAGGCATAGGTAGGTGCCCCAGTAGTTAGCTAGGCATAGGTAGGAGTCCCAGTATAGGTAGGTAGGCATAGGTAGGTGCCCCAGTAGTTAGCTAGGCATAGGTAGGACTCCCAGTATAGGTAGGTAGGCATAGGTAGGTGTCCCAGTATAGGTAGATAGGCATAGGTAGGTGCCCCAGTAGTTAGCTAGGCATAGCTAGTTGTCTCAGTATAGGTAGGTAGGCATAGGTAGGTGCCCCAGTAGTTAGCTAGGCATAGGTAGGAGTCCCAGTATAGGTAGGTAGACTTAGGTAGGTGCCCCAGTAGTTAGCTAGGCATAGGTAGGAGTCCCAGTATAGGTAGGTAGGCATAGGTAAGTGTCCCAGTATAGGTAGATAGGCATAGGTAGGTGCCCGAGTAGTTAGTTAGGCAGAGGTAGGAGTCCCAGTATAGGTAGCTAGGCACAGGTAGGTGCCCCAGTAGTTAGCTAGGCATAGGGAGGAGTCCCAGTATAGGTAGGTAGGCATAGGTAGGTGACCCAGTAGTTAGCTAGGCATAAGTAGGAGTCCCAGTATAGGTAGGTAGACATAGGTAGGTGCCCCAGTATAGGTAGATAGGCATAGGTAGGTGCCCCAGTAGTTAGCTAGGCATAGGTAGGAGTCCCAGTATAGGTAGGTAGGCATAGGTAGGTGTCCCAGTATAGGTAGATAGGCATAGGTAGGTGTCCCATTATAGGTAGATAGGCATAGGTAGGTGACCCAGTAGTTAGCTAGGCATAGGTAGGAGTCCCAGTATAGGTAGGTAGGCAAAGGTAGGTGCCCCAGTAGTTAGCTAGGCATAAGTAGGAGTCCCAGTATAGGTAGGTAGGCATAGGTAGGTAACCCAGTATAGGTAGATTGGCATAGTTAGGAGCCCCAGTAATTAGCTAGGCATAGGGAGGAGTCCCAGTATAGTTGGTAGGCATAGGTAGGTGCCCCAGTAGTTAGCTAGGCATAGGTAGGAGTCCCAGTATAGGTAGGTAGGCATAGGTAGGTGTCCCAGTATAGGTAGATAGGCATAGTTAGGAGCCCCAGTAGTTAGCTAGGCATAGGGAGGAGTCCCAGTATAGTTGGTAGGCATAGGTAGGTGCCCCAGTAGTTAGCTAGGCATAAGTAGGAGTCCCAGTATAGGTAGGTAGGCATAGGTAGGTGTCCCAGTATAGGTAGATAGGCATAGGTAGGTGCCCCAGTAGTTAGCTAGGCATAAGTAGGTGTCCCAGCATAGGTAGGTAGGCATAGGTAGGTGCCCCAGTAGTTAGCTAGGCATAGGTAGGAGTCCCAGTATAGGTAGGTAGGCATAGGTAGGTGCCCCAGTAGTTAGCTAGGCATAGGTAGGAGTCCCAGTATAGGTAGGTAGGCATAGGTAGGTGTCCCAGTATAGGTAGATAGGCATAGGTAGGTGCCCCAGTAGTTAGCTAGGCATAGGTAGGTACCCCAGTAGTTAGCTAGGCATAGGTAGGTGTCCCAGCATAGGTAGGTATGCATAGGTAGGTGCCCCAGTAGTTAGCTAGGCATAGGTAGGAGTCCCAGTATATGTAGGTAGGCATAGGTAGGTGCCCCAGTAGTTAGCTAGGCATAGGTAGGACTCCCAGTATAGGTAGGTAGGCATAGGTAGGTGTCCCAGTATAGGTAGATAGGCATAGGTAGGTGCCCCAGTAGTTAGCTAGGCATAGCTAGTTGTCTCAGTATAGGTAGGTAGGCATAGGTAGGTGCCCCAGTAGTTAGCTAGGCATAGGTAGGAGTCCCAGTATAGGTAGGTAGACTTAGGTAGGTGCCCCAGTAGTTAGCTAGGCATAGGTAGGAGTCCCAGTATAGGTAGGTAGGCATAGGTAAGTGTCCCAGTATAGGTAGATAGGCACAGGTAGGTGCCCGTGTAGTTAGCTAGGCATAGGTAGGAGTCCCAGTATAGGTAGCTAGGCACAGGTAGGTGCCCCAGTAGTTAGCTAGGCATAGGGAGGAGTCCCAGTATAGGTAGGTAGGCATAGGTAGGTGACCCAGTAGTTAGCTAGGCATAGGTAGGAGTCCCAGTATAGGTAGGTAGACATAGGTAGGTGTCCCAGTAGTTAGCTAGGCATAGGTAGGAGTCCCAGTATAGGTAGATAGGCATAGGTAGGTGCCCCAGTAGTTAGCTAGGCATAGGTAGGAGTCCCAGTATAGGTAGGTAGGCATAGGTAGGTGTCCCAGTATAGGTAGATAGGCATAGGTAGGTGTCCCAGTATAGGTAGATAGGCATAGGTAGGTGCCCCAGTAGTTAGCTAGGCATAGGTAGGAGTCCCGGTATAGGTAGGTAGGGAAAGGTAGGTGCCCCAGTAGTTAGCTAGGCATAAGTAGGAGTCCCAGTATAGGTAGGTAGGCATAGGTAGGTAACCCAGTATAGGTAGATTGGCATAGTTAGGAGCCCCAGTAGTTAGCTAGGCATAGGGAGGAGTCCCAGTATAGTTGGTAGGCATAGGTAGGTGCCCCAGTAGTTAGCTAGGCATAGGTAGGAGTCCCAGTATAGGTAGGTAGGCATAGGTAGGTGCCACAGTAGTTAGCTAGGCATAGGTAGGAGTCCCAGTATAAGTAGGTAGGCATAGGTAGGTGCCCCAGTAGTTAGCTAGGCATAGGTAGGAGTCCCAGTATAGGTAGGTAGGCATAGGTAGGTGTCCCAGTATAAGTAGATAGGCATAGGTAGGTGCCCCAGTAGTTAGCTAGGCATAAGTAGGTGTCCCAGCATAGGTAGGTAGGCATAGGTAGGTGCCCCAGTAGTTAGCTAGGCATAGGTAGGAGTCCCAGTATAGGTAGGTAGGCATAGGTAGGTGCCCCAGTAGTTAGCTAGGCATAGGTAGGAGTCCCAGTATAGGTAGGTAGGCATAGGTAGGTGTCCCAGTATAGGTAGATAGGCATAGGTAGGTGCCCCAGTAGTTAGCTAGGCATAGCTAGTTGTCTCAGTATAGGTAGGTAGGCATAGGTAGGTGCCCCAGTAGTTAGCTAGGCATAGGTAGGAGTCCCAGTATAGGTAGGTAGGCAAAGGTAGGTGCCCCAGTACTTAGCTAGGCATAAGTAGGAGTCCCAGTGTAGGTAGGTAGGCATAGGTAGGTAACCCAGTATAGGTAGATTGGCATAGTTAGGAGCCCCAGTAGTTAGCTAGGCATAGGGAGGAGTCCCAGTATAGTTGGTAGGCATAGGTAGGTGCCCCAGTAGTTAGCTAGGCATAGGTAGGAGTCCCAGTATAGGTAGGTAGGCATAGGTAGGTGTCCCAGTATAGGTAGATAGGCATAGTTAGGAGCCCCAGTAGTTAGCTAGGCATAGGGAGGAGTCCCAGTATAGTTGGTAGGCATAGGTAGGTGCCCCAGTAGTTAGCTAGGCATAGGTAGGAGTCCCAGTATAGGTAGGTAGGCATAGGTAGGTGCCACAGTAGTTAGCTAGGCATAGGTAGGAGTCCCAGTATAAGTAGGAAGGCATAGGTAGGTGCCCCAGTAGTTAGCTAGGCATAGGTAGGTGTCCCAGTATAGGTAGATAGGCATAGGTAGGTGCCCCAGTAGTTAGCTAGGCATAGGTAGGTGCCCCAGTAGTTAGCTAGGCATAGGTAGGTGTCCCAGCATAGGTAGGTAGGCATAGGTAGGTGCCCCAGTAGTTAGCTAGGCATAGGTAGGAGTCCCAGTATAGGTAGGTAGGCATAGGTAGGTGCCCCAGTAGTTAGCTTGGCATAGGTAGGAGTCCCAGTATAGGTAGGTAGGCATAGGTAGGTGTCCCAGTATAGGTAGATAGGCATAGGTAGGTGCCCCAGTAGTTAGCTAGGCATAGCTAGTTGTCTCAGTATAGGTAGGCAGGCATAGGTAGGTGCCCCAGTAGTTAGCTAGGCATAGGTAGGAGTCCCAGTATAGGTAGGTAGACTTAGGTAGGTGCCCCAGTAGTTAGCTAGGCATAGGTAGGAGTCTCAGTATAGGTAGGTAGGCATAGGTAAGTGTCCCAGTATAGGTAGATAGGCATAGGTAGGTGCCCGAGTAGTTAGCTAGGCATAGGTAGGAGTCCCAGTATAGGTAGCTAGGCACAGGTAGGTGCCCCAGTAGTTAGCTAGGCATAGGGAGGAGTCCCAGTATAGGTAGATAGACATAGGTAGGAGTCCCAGTATAGGTAGCTAGGCACAGGTAGGTCCCCCAGTAGTTAGCTAGGCATAGGGAGGAGTCCCAGTATAGGTAGCTAGGCACAGGTAGGTGCCCCAGTAGTTAGCTAGGCATAGGTAGGAGTCCCAGTATAGGTAGATAGAAAATAAATGTAAAAGTTGTGTAAGACATATAGACAGTCAACAACTGGCCTTACTTTACCACATCATATATATAAATTGAGAGCATTTGTTTACCTCTTTTGTTGTGCCAGTCAATCTTGCAAACTGTATTGTTACCATTATTATAAATTATTTTTATTATAATTGTATATGAGATATATATATTACCCCCATTTTCAAAGGCGCTGTGCAAAGTAAGACAATGCAGCAGTACTAAAAACATAAATGTGGCAGAATCAAAATATCCAGCAATTACATGAGATAAGGGGGACATCCCTGCCCTAATGATCTTATTTCACTCTAGTAGAACAGAAGAGGAATAGAGGTGAAGCTAGGTACATGATTAAATTCCATTGCCTCCTCATTACAGGAGATAATCTAGCATATGTGCTGGTGTCTCCTGATGTTGGCAGTCTCAACTTTTGTGATCCACTAAATTGGATAGAAGTCAGTCAGTCGCTGTTGTAGCTCCTGTTACAAATCCCAGCGGGACATTTCCTATACATACCTCCCCTCAGTCTCTAGAGAGCAGAAAAGAAAAACAAACAGCTCCTCTTTAGCAGTACATTAGTTATAGTCATAAATTCAGCAATTCGGTATGGAACCCTGATATCCATTGCAGCACAGATTGGCTAATAAGGCTGAGTTTTTGCTGTGTGAGGCCTGACTTTTCTTCTCAGTCTAGCCACTGGCTCTTCATTTGATGCCATGTGGCACTGCGCTCTGTCCTGGCACAGGAAGATTCCATGGCAGATTTATCTGTATATTCATAAGTTATCAGAAGTCTTGTGAATCTTTGTACTTTGTATTTTTAATTCCTTGCCTGAACGGTAAATATGAAATCATGGAAATAGAATAACTACCCAAAACCTATTTTGAGACAGTCTTTATCTGCTGTGAGATATGTCCTAAGCGTATTGTTCTATCTGCACAATTACAAGCATACACATACCTGTAACTTTGCTAGTTAGTTCAAATTATATAACACAAATTGCTGGCATTCCAAGAGTCAGCCTCTTGGTCACTGTCTGTTGAGCCCATTAATTAAATCCCCTAAGACTCAAATTCAGCTTGCTGCAGGCATTGACAGCCAGTACTGATGGCCTCAGTCTACATCACAGAGGCTCGCTAGCTGGGATAGCACTGGATTTAGACTGAATTGTTGTACTGTACCGTTATATCCTATTTAATTTCCTTAGCACAGAGAATTATTATTTTTATTTAAAGTCAATGAGAAGCAATGTCATTCAATATGTGTCTAGGGTTGAGTGTCTGATAAACATGTCAGGGAAAATGTTTAGAAAACATCCCTGCAAGTGCAATTACATATGATATTAAATAGCTGTAATCTTTTTTATTTCAATGTTAAAATCATTTAGAATGCAGAATCACCACTGCCCAACCCTAATTAACCTAAAATGCAGATTTAATGGGGTAGTTAGAAAACCAGGGACCATGAAGAGTACTGGCTTCGATCCTGTGACCAATCATCACCCACAACAGGGCAGTACCACTCAAACAATGGAGGGGGAAAGGGGAACACTTTTGCATAGTATGCTAATGACAATATTAAAGGGGAGCTTAACCCAAGATTGAACTTCATCCCAATCAGTAGCTGATACTCACTTTCCATCAAAAAATCTTTACCATTCCTCGAATAGATCATCAGAGGGTTCTGTATGGCTGACAGGGCCGGATTTACCATAAGGCACTGTAGGCACGTGCCTACAGGCACCTAATGATGGAAAGGAGGCTTAATCCCCTCCCCTAGTGCCTCCCTCCTTATGCAGAGTCTCAAGTTGATTGTAAATGAGGTTACTTACCCAGCTCTCTGCATTCCACTGATGAGATCTCACTTTAGTAGGGGGAACCTCTGGTTACTTAATATTGAGGGTATTTCTGGCTACCTAATGCTAAGGGGGGCACCTGTAGCTGCCTATGACGGGTAAGGGAAGTAAGGAAGAAGAGACAGCTGGGCCAGCCAGCACACTTGCATAGAACTCTCAGTAACAAACATTCCACACAGATCACTTGCCAGCACTAATGATGTCGCCACCTGTTATACATTTTAGAATGTAAATCAGGGTGAGGAGAGATTTTACAATGGGCAAACATGACTAACTACTCTATATTGTAATGTTGTAAAAAAAATGTATTCATTATGTTATTTTCAATACAGTTCCTCTTTAACGAGAAGCCGAGATGGCATCACAAAAAAAACATCCTACCCGATCCATGCCGTCTCCTGGATGCATCCGCGCTGCTCTCTGTGGCCCCGTTCATCCTCAGCACCTTCCGACCACTGGCAGACAAATCCAAGATGGCGGCGACCCGGAAGTACTTACTGGGTCACGGCTTAAAGGGGAACTTCAGCCTTAACAAACAAACTGTCATTAGTTATGTTAATAAAAATGGATGGTTAATGCAATCTCTTACCCACCCTATTTTAAAACAGTAGGCACATGTTTGTGATTTCATGGGGGCAGCCATCTTTTTCATGGGGGCAGCCATCTTTCTCATAAGGAAGGGCAGCCATATTTTGGTTGAAAGGAGGTGACAGGGAGCATGAGACACAGTTCTAACTGTCCTGTTTCCTGATCACCCATCCCAGCTGCGCGCGCTAAGCTTCAAATCTCAAATAAAAATAAAAATATCAGCCAAAACAGCAGAAGGAGAACAACAACATCAGAAATCCCATCATGCTTTGCACAGCATCAGGGGAAAAATTCCCGGGCAGTTTTCTTCTGTGCAGCTAAAAACTATGCTTTGGTAAGAAAAACAAAGTTCTGATGCTGTGAAACTGTTAAAGAAACATCAAGCATTTTCAGTGCTGCTGAGTAGATTTTTAGTCTGGAGGTTCACTTTAACTGCCGATTGGAAGAGGCTGGGGAAGTGAGGTGAGGAGGCGGGGTAGTGATCCAGGGGAGGTAATGCGGGGAAGGCGGGGGTATTAAGATTGATGGCAGCAGGTAAACAGCAGGCTAGCAACAATCAGATTGTCGCTAGCCTGTTGCTCATTTTGGGGAGGGACAGCAGAGCCCGGGGGGACTCGCAGCGGCACCAGAAGTGCACAGAGGCATGTCAATCAGCAGAGAACATGCCTCTGTGTCCTATAATGTATTATATATATACTGTATATATATTATATCCGCCTCGTATACTCTTTAAGGTCAAGGGACTCTACCTAACTAGCTGCTTACACTGGAGTAATTAGGCAAAAGCTACTTTTTTTGAGCCCTGAACCCTTACCTATTTATCATGGGGGTAAAGCTATTCCAGATGTTTGTGTCTGCTGCCATCAATGAAACTGCATAAGAATAGTATGTGTTCTCATATTGACGGTTCCAGAAACAACATCCCCATTAAATTCACAGTCATAGTTATTTCCAGTAAGGCTTTTCCTACTGATTTCATATAAATACCTTCAACAGTTGTTCATTGAGAAGTGAAAAAAAAAATCATGATTAATTTACAAGTTTCCTGTATTGTGCCCTATATTGTGAACCTAAAGCAGGATGGAATTTGTAAGCTATATCCGCGGTTAAATTCGTACATTTGCACTTGATTTCTTAAAACGCACAGAGACATGTATTAAAACATTCACGTGCAGACATTTGATTAGTTGAAAACATTGTGTAAGTGACTTTGATAAGTGTGGTGTCTGTTTTCATGTATCTTCCTGTATGTCCTTGTTGAGAGAGCGGCAATACATAAAAGTCAGGCCAACTGATGCATAGTAATTTGCTTCAGTGCTCACAAGGTATTACATACCAATTGGAAGAGATTAAGATCAGCTATTTATTAATCCAATAAGTAACCACTCCAAAGTTGTCTGGCATATTTTAATAATGCATTGACTGTTAAGTTTATGCAAAAAGTGAAGCCGCATAGCTAAAAGAGGAAAAAAAGACAGATTAATCCATACTGTACTTTTATATTTAGTTATTAATATTTTCATCAGTTTATCCTTTTAAATGTCATAGTAACATTTTAAAGGGCAGACAAACTTAAACTGTGAAGTTCACTTATTTTGCCGCAGTCTGTCCTTCAAATGTCAATGGCATTCCTTACCTTGGTGCTGCTTTGCAGCCATTCCCTTTTTTCTGCTGCAGCTACACTATAAACCATACCTAATTCTGGCATGCTGAAAGTTAGTGGCATACTGAGAACTTGGTCTTGAGAAGGGAGGCCCATATGGTGCAATATCATTCATGTTACAAGCCCCAAATCCAAGTTCACAGCTAATTCTGAATGTGCCAGAATGAAATATGGCTTATGTGGCAGAGACTGTGGACAGGCTAGAATAAGACAAAAATAACACCAGATAAAAAACAACAACTGGGTTCCAAATCCAAAATTGCTTGCCACAATTATGTCATTGGGTATCCTTGGTAGAAAATATACATATGCACAGACTCAAATATTTCAATATTTACTGATACCCAGTTGATGATGTTAATAATTAAACATAACATTACTTATTCATATACCACATATAAAATACTAAAAATAAATAGCATAAAATAGTAAAAACAAAACTAACAACATTGTCACACAAACATGCCATTTGAGTGTCCCTAAAACTTCAATTTTTGGCACCTGATTGGTCAGATGTGAGAGGCAGCTTACTCTACCTACAAGCTTACACTGTCTCTGTGACCCCCCACCCTCTAAGCCCCAGAATATAGATAACTAACATCTAGAGCACCATCAGCATGGAATAATTCCTAACCAAGCCTGCTTTGTAGAAGCACCTGCATCTTTAGCCTGGGAGACTTTCCTCACAGGTGACAGCAAGAGAAGAACTTGAGCAAAACAGAGATGAAGGTTCTGGGATTGAATTGCTCTCTTCATTCAAAATGGTTTTAAACTGCAACAAAACGTGCTTACAAATGCCAATCTTCACCTTAAAGCAAACTTGTCTAAAATCATAGCAAGCATCTTACCTTAAAGTGAACCTAAAGTCACCCCAAAAAAATGAGATGAACTCACCTGGGGCTTCCCTCAGCCCCCTGCAGACGATTGGTGCCCTCGCAGCTGCAGGGGGCTGAGGGAAGCCCCAGGTGAGTTCATCTCATTTTTTGGGGTGACTTTAGGTTCACTTTAATATCAAAACATGTTAAACAAGAACAACCAATCAGGATCCATGCCTGAGACTGCTAAAGCAGCACAACTTAAATTGAGTAGTACACTGTTAACTTACGCCCACTCCTTTCTAAGTACCAGCCGCTGTCTTAACCCCACTCTCAGCCCTGTTGGGTCCAGTGTCTTTGTAGGATTCCTGCAATTTGATTGGCCCAATAGGCTGCCTGTCGCTTGATATCACCATTAATACTTGTACCCTCAAAGTTTAAGTCATGTGGCAGGCAGCCTATTGAGCCAATCAAATCAAAGTTCGTGCATAACGTCCTACAAAGACACTGAACCCGACAGGGCTGATGGTGGGATTAAAGGAGCGGCTGGTGCTTACAAAGGAGTAGGTGAAAGTAAGCAGAGAATTCTACGCAGCACTACAGCGCGTGCACACTGGATTTCTAACTTGCGCTGCTCAATTTAAGTTGTGCTGCTTTAACAGCACAACTTAATGAATCAAGGTCTAAGTCTGCAATCAGTTTTGCAGAAGACTCATTATTGCCATTGATACTTGTACCCTCAAAGTTGACAAACAACAGAATTTCTTAGTAGAGCAAATACAGGATATCAATATCTGCCACACAAACAATAATTTTAGTGCAATGGGGCTTCTTGAGATCTAAATGCCTTTATTCTCTTTTGCAATTGTGCTGTACTACCATTTCTCATCCTTGAGTGCCCATTTCCACTTGTGCGGTGTGAATTCATTGCGGAAAACGTATAAACTAATTTGCATGTGGATGCGAATTCGTACGCAAATTTTAACGTGAATTCGTGTAAGTTTTTGCGTTTTTGTGTAAGTATGCAAATTTAACCATGTCAGTGCATGTGTGCTTTTACATTGATTTGATGCGAAAACGTACGCGAAGTTGCATGGGAAATTTGCATAGCAAAAACATGTGCAAATTTCCTATTAATTACATTGTATGCGAATCGCACAGCGCCTCGCAAAGGTGTGCAAAATCTGATGGCTCTGCTGTGCAGATTTTTCCTGCACAGTAAACCACACAGATTTCCTGACAAGCAGAAACAGGCCCTTTTACTATCATTGGCTATGCGAATCTGCATGCAGAAAACGCATGCAGATTAACTGTAGTGGAAAAGGGCCCTGAGACTTGCAAGACTCTTTTGAAGTGGAATGAACTCACCGAATTGACACTTTAAAGAATAATAGAAAAGTGGAGGTCAATCATAGCAAGATACCTTGACTTTAAAGCTAACGCTTTTTTTCATTAGCCTATGCTGAATGTGAACAAACAACCCTGGAATCCACAGGTAGGCAATGTTCAAGGAAAAGATGAGCTCCAGGGACACACAAAACATGACATACAATACATGAATATTAAATTGTTAACAACCCTTGACAAATCGTCTTTTTGTGTTTGCTTTTATCATTTTGACATTATGGAACTTGGAACTGTATTATGTCAAGACCCTTCTTGCAGACACAAGGCTAGAGTGTGAATATCTTTGTAAGAAAACCTTGCAGTTTTAACTGATAAAGAAGTCCTTTAATAAACAAGATGGTTGATGGGCATATATCTTCTGCTCACTAATTCCACAGAACTGAGTTTATTGAACATCCGTGAACACAATGGGAACAGTAATTTTTTTTTCAGAAAATTTTCAAATTAATTCTAACTCTGCATAGTAATTCTTTATTGTAATAGGAGACAACTTCAATGCTACTCTGAACAGTCTGAATAGATCTTTTATGAAACCTCCATCCTCACGGTTTTTCATTACTGCTATTTTTTCCTCTTAATATGATCCTATCTATACTGGCTTTATCTGTTCATGATACAAATGTAATTCAGTTTGTCAAAGCTAGAGAGCTATGCAGTGCATGTAAACCCTTCAACCCATCAGGCACCACATGTCTTTTTCCTGTTTGGACGAACACCGACAGTAGACTAGTCAACAGAAAAATCACTATCAATCATTAATCAGGTATTATTTTCAGACCACTCACTCATTCTGATGAATTTTCATTGTGGGGCTGGCTCAGTCCACCTATTCCTATTTGGAAATTCCTGGCTTACTTGACCAAAAATGAACATTTTGAATCCAAATTTATAGGAATTCTGGCTGGACATCAGAGAGAATAATTCACAGTATGTGGACTAGTGTTGAGCCGAAATTTTTGAAATTTCGCGTTACTTTAATTACGCATGCGAAATTTGCTATTACGATGCGAAATTATGGTAGCGTAATTGCCATTAAAATCGTAATTGAAAATACCGTAAGCATAATTTTCAACGCGTAATTTCGTGTTTCGTTCATAACATAATTTCGCGTTAAACCATAACGTAATTTTGCATTTCTTCGTAATTTCGCAAATTTCGTAATTACTTGTTAGCAGGGTTGCTCGCGAATTTTCGACAAAGGCATTTTCGTCTGCATGGAGAATTTTATATGCGAAATAGCATTCTGTAACGCGAAAACGACGCGAAAATAAACGCTTACAGTAATATGAACTATCGCGAAATTACGTTATGTAACTACGCTTACAAACGGTTGCATGCAAGGCAAATGTAATTTCGCGATACCCACTGTCATGCGAAAATTACGCGAAAATTACGCTTACGCGGAATTTCGCGAAATCCTACTTCATTACGATTATGTACTTACGGCCATAATCGTAATTACACTAATTTTGCGAAATTTCGCGAAATCGTAATTAAGTCATTACGCTCATCTCTAATGTGGACAACTCCATCATGATTTGGGAAACAGCTAAGTTTCTGAGAGAAGACATCCAAGCTTTTACCTCACCACGAGAGAAGAATGATTGCAAAACCAGGACTACCTTCTTTGTTGTAAATCTAAATAAAATCAGATGAAAGCCAACATTTTCCAAACAGGATTGAGGTCTTTGTATAAACTCTTAAGCATACCCAAAATCTTACCGAGATCTGAACTTTCATAAATATGACAACAAGCATCAACTTAGTTAACAAAAAAGTTCATCTTGGTTTACATCCAGTATGAGAGAACAGGTACGGGCCTTCTCTAAATGTGTTACCTTTTACTATGAAAAGCTATATTTTGTCAATTTACTTGAATCTGATGGTTGGTTGTTTTTTTTTTTGCACTCTGGGAATCTTCTACAGTTATACCAGATGACAACTCTATAGTGGTGGATTCTCCTATCTCAACTGTGATAAAATTGCACAGGATTTAAAATATTCTCCATTGCTTAATCCCCTGGCCCTGACACAACTCCATCTGAGTTTTTCAGAATTTATCAACCTAAAGTTACTGAAACTCAAAGCACCCTGTGCAATTATATCCTAAACAATAAGTGTTTTTTTTTTCCCTCGCAAGTGGTCAAGATGCTTTGTATTAACATTTTCCACAAGAAGCATAAAGCACTATCTGGCCCTGACTTACTAATCATATTATTTCAGTAGATCTTGAAGTATCTATTTAAAACTAATGGCTAACAAATCACATCCATTATTCCTAAATGAATCACTTACTGGCTTTGCCAAAGGGGGATGAACAATAGCTAACATCGGTGAATTTCTTCTGGACTTGGAGTGCAAACAGACATTATTATTATTATTATTATTTAGTATTTATATAGCACCAACATCTTCTGCAGTGCCGTATGGAGTATATAGTCTTGTCATTAAACTGTCCCCCAGAGGGGCTCAAAGTTTAATCCTGATTTGGGGTTGGGCTTTGGCATAGCAGGAGGGGCTTCTTCTCTCTCATCTGTCCCTGAGCTTGTATCATCATTGCTGGTTGTGGCTCTGCCTAGCAGATTTCCCAACTAAACGCTTCCACTTTTTCAAAAGCTCTGCAGTGCGACACCCATCTATCTCCTCTGCAGGAACCCCTGCCCTTAATAAATCCACCCACATCTTCCTTCTAGTAACTACTAGCCTGGTCCTTTTCTTTTCCCCTGCTTCCCCTTTTTCTTCACTGACTTCTCTCTCTCTCCCTCCCCCATACTGTCTGATTCCTCATCTAACGCCTTTACTGGTTTAGCAAACTTTTTCTGACTAAACTCCAGCTCACCTAACTGACTGAGAAGTGCAGTAGCTTCATGCACCTTGCTATTCAATCCTAAACCTCCCAGCAAAGACAGTAATGGAGCTCTTAGATTAAATGGAGCAGACTTCAGGAGCTTTGAACGCAGACTTGCAGTAAAAGGTTCTAAATCTGGCCCCGCCCAGTCTCTCAGCTGGCCTAATCCGGTTATACAGCCCATCTCACGCAGTCTGGCCATGCCTTCACTGATACTGCTCCATGGAGTAGTATTTTCAAGATCAGTGGGACAAGCTTATACCCGGACTATGCCATCTCTCACCAGATCAAGCAGCGAAAAAACAACGGTAAACTCCCTTGCCTTACGCATTGCCTGGCGTAACTGTGGGTCATGTGTCAATACACCTATACTCACTGCTTCTTTTCCTGACAAAAGCACTGAATCAGCACCATCATCCCATAGCCGCAGTAGCCAGCTCAGGAGAGGCTCACCTGATTTCTGCTTAAATTGTTTTGCCAGGTCATTAAGTTCAGTTTGAGTGTATTCCCGAAACTCCTCAATTTCGGTGTCTCTAGAGTTACGATAATACACCTCTCCATCTGCCATGTCCTCTCTATCATGCTGACGCTTCCTATGCGTAGTAATGAGAGGTCTGACACTTTTCTTCTTCCTCGCAGGTAAAGCCTGCTTGTCTGTAATCTCAACCACAATCTCTTCATTCTCACTATCAAAAGATGATAGTATATCCTCACTATCCCAATCCTGAGATGTGACAATCATACGTATTCTAGTTTTGCTAATTGGCTTACGCCCAAATTTATTTTTTAAAGTATTAACAGACTTCGTGATAACGGCTGCACACTGCTCTTCGACTCTCTCAGCATGGGACGCCGTGCTGCGAACGCACTCTGAGGCAATAGCAAGCTGGTCTCTTAATACTTTAACCTCCTCTTCTGCTTTCTTCCTTCTTTGAGTCTCAGCATGAATTGCATGAAGAAAATACCACCCAAACGTGGATACAGTTTTCAGCCCTTTCCTACTGAGTCCCAAAGAATCTATCTCAAGATTTTAAAGACTTTCAGGAATATTGTCACACCAAACTTTGTTCTCAGGATTATCATATTTAGCAAACACCTTAGCAACTTTACTCCAAGAACCCTGACTAGCCCATGCAGGTAGATTGCACACCTCCTGCTCTGCCCTTTCAGTGCATTTATCCCTTTGTGAAAATTCTGCGTAACATCCTGATCAGCAAACCCAAAACTGCACGTCTCAATCAAAATCAGTGCTGCCACGGCCGAGCCCCCACTGATTTGCTATCCTTCCTCAAAGGACTGCAAAATTTACCTTTTCTTTTGCTAGCAATGAGTTTGAGGAAACCAGCAGTTTTGGGACAAGAAAAATCACAGTAATGTGATTTTAATCAGGTAAACCAAAGTTTAGAAACAGTCAAGTTACAAAAGGGTAAATACAAAACATACAAATACATACATTCAGGCTAAATCGTACTACAAATATATATATAAAGTTCTATCACATGCACTATGATAAATATATATATATATATATATGACTTTGAATACACTTAGCTCATTTTATCAATCTCCAGTGTCCATTGTCTCCATTAATCAGCATTGACTGGTACTTCTGTAGCAATCCATTGTCCTTCCATCAGCAGTCCCCAGAGAGCCAGAGCATTCTCCTCATCGCATGGTCATCACTCCCCAGCCTAGAACAATGCTGATACCTTTATACCTCCTAAAGTCCCACCCTTTCCCTGCTTGGTGATTGGCTAGAGAGAGGTGATCTGTACTTCGTGAACACAGGAAGCTTCACAATGATGAGCTGTACAAAAGCTGCCATGTGGCTAACAAAACAATGAGTCAATAAGCTAGCGGCCATCTTAAAAAAAAACAAGGTAATACTTCAGATTCAAATGGTAGAACTTCAGTAAAACAATCTTCGAATCACAAATCCCTACCATCGTAATATGTCCATCATAGACTTTGGCTTTCTGCCCACCCAGTTTCCATTAGTGTTGGGCGAACAGTGTTCGCCACTGTTCGGGTTCTGCAGAACATCACCCTGTTCGGGTGATGTTCGAGTTCGGCCGAACACCTGACGGTGCTCGGCCAAACCGTTCGGCCATATGGCCGAACTAAGAGCGCATGGCCGAACGTTCCCCGAACGTTCGGCTAGCGCTGTGATTGGCCGAACGGGTCACGTGGTTCGGACCCGAACGCGCTCTGATTGGCCGAACTGTCACGTGGTTCGGGTAAATAAATACCCGAACGACGTCATATCTCCGCCATTTGTCTGTGGGTTTAGCTTTGGGTAGGCAGGCAGGGTAGTTCGCGCTCCAGCCACGCTAGCCAGGGTCCCCCCCAGTCATTGTGTGTCGCTGCTGGGAATAGTAGTACACCGCTCGCTCAGCATTCTGTTTACTGCCACTCTGTGTACCTCGCTCAGCCACACTATATAGCATTCTGTTTACTGCCACTCTGTGTCTGCTGGGAATAGTAGTACACCGCTTGCACAGCCACACTATATAGCATTCTGTTTACTGCCACTCTGTGTACCTCGCTCAGCCACACTATATAGCATTCTGTTTACTGCCACTCTGTGTCTGCTGGGAATAGTGGTACACCGCTCGCTCAGCCACACTATATAGCATTCTGTTCACTGTTCTGTGTCTGCTTGGAATAGTGGTACACCGCTCGTTCAGCCACACTATATAGCATTCTGTGTACTGTTCTGTGTCTGCTGGGAACAGTAGTACACCGCTCGTTCAGCCACACTATATAGCATTCTGTGTACTGTTCTGTGTCTGCTGGGAACAGTAGTACACCGCTCGCTCAGCCACACTATATAGCATTCTGTTCACTGTTCTGTGTCTGCTGGGAATAGTGGTACACCGCTCGCTCAGCCACACTATATAGCATTCTGTTCACTGTTCTGTGTCTGCTGGGAATAGTGGTACACCGCTCGCTCAGCCACACTATATAGCATTCTGTTTACTGTTCTGTGTCTGCTGGGAATAGTGGTACACCGCTCGCTCATCCACACTATATAGCATTCTGTTCACTGTTCTGTGTCTGCTGGGAATAGTGGTACACCGCTCGCTCAGCCACACTATATAGCATTCTGTTCACTGTTCTGTGTCTGCTGGGAATAGTGGTACACCGCTCGCTCAGCCACACTATATAGCATTCTGTTTACTGCCACTCTGTGTACCTCGCTCAGCCACACTATATAGCATTGCGTACTCTGCCAGTCAGTGTGTATATTGCTGGGATCAGTAATACTCCACTCACCGTCAACCACTATATGAGCTCAACATGAGTTCCCCAGAGACCTCCGCTGTGAGCAGCACTCCCAACAACAGCAACAGCCAACGCCCCACGCAAGCTATAACATCCACCCCAGCAGCCAGTGGTCAGCAGCAGCCCTCCCCGGAGGAGAACGTTGTGTCCATCAGTCCGTCGCCAGAGCGATTAATGAGGGCTGCCATTGAGGAGATGATGGGGCCTGATGTGGAGGAGGAGGTCTGGCTCAGGCCAGCATCCCAAGTTAATGTTGAGGACGATGAGGGGTCTGTGTCTGGGGATGTTGGGGTGGCAGAGGTGGTGGGTGGGTCAGACTCAGGAGAAGAGTTGTATGATGAGGATGATGATCGGGACCATCTGTATGTGCCTCAGAGTCCGACCCCGGAAAACATGTTGTATCGTGTGTTTAGGTACTAAAATCTGCGTTCCCTCCCAGTAGTGTTGGGCGAACAGTGTTTGCCACTGTTCGGGTTCTGCAGAACATCACCCTGTTCGGGGTGACTATATAGCAGACTATATAGCATTGTGTTTAATGCCACTCTGTGTACACGGCTCAGCCACACTATATAGCATTGTGTTTACTTCCACTCTGTGTCTGCTGGGAACAGTAGTACACCGCTCACCCGCCACTGTATAGCATTGTGCTCTGTGTCACTGCTGACAATAGTGGTACACCGCTCACCCACCACTGTATAGCATTTCTGTACTGCCACTGTACTGCTGCCAGTCAGCGTGTACTTTAAGGATAAGTGAAATGAGGAAGAAATCCGGTGAAAGAGGGAGGGGCAAGGGAAGAGGTGTTTCCCCTGACGGTTCACGTACAGGCCACAGGGGAGCACCCAAGAAAACCCACTCAATACTGCCCATGTTGTCCAGGACAACAACCCTCACAGATCCAAAAGAACAGGACCAGATAATTACTTGGATGACCTCTCAAGCGTCCAGCAGTGGGTTAAGCAGCACCAGCACATCACGCACGAGGTCCGAGTCCTCAGCCAGTTAAAGTCTGGGCTTTCTTTGAAGACTGCACTGAGGATGTTACCATGGCGATTTGCAAGGTGTGCAAGACCCGCCTGAGCAGGGGGAAAAGTATTAACAACCTCTCCACCACCAGCATGAGCCGCCACATTCTATCCAAACATCCCACTCTGTGGGCAAACGCGGCAGGACAGGGTACCACCAGCAACACTGCCTCCCTTGGGTTCACCAGACTCACCACCAGACCCGCCTCAGCAGCAGCAGTAGCCCAGCCATTGCGTGGTTCACAACATTCACAAACATCAGACGATGCTGACACTGTCACTTTCCGGACTAGTGCTCTTGAGGTCTCCCAGTGTTCATCAAACACAACAACCAACAGCCCTTCGGTGTGCAGCGCTACGGTTGAGTTGTCTGTTTCTGAGATGTTTGAGCACAAGAGGAAATTGCCAGCAAATGACCCCCGGGCCGTGGCAGTAACAGCCAGCCAGCATAGCCAAGCTTCTGGCCTGCGAAATGCTGCCATATCGAGTGGTGGAGACAAACAGCTTCAAGGGCATGATGTCAGTGGCCATCCCACGTTACGTGGTTCCCAGCCGCTACCACTTTGCGCGCTCTGCAGTGCCTGAGTTGCATGAGCACGTGGTCAGCTAAATAACCCGAAGCTTGAAGAATGCCGTTGCCTGCAAGGTTCACCTCACCACTGACACCTGGACGAGTGCGTTCGGCCAGGGTCGATACATCTCCCTTACCGCGCACTGGGTGAACCTTGTGGAGCCTGGCAGCGATTCCTCACCTGCTACGGCGCGGGTGTTGCCCACGCCGCAAACAGCTGGATAACAACAGCAGCACCTACCTCTCTGACTCCTTCTCCTCCAACGCATCTCAAAGCTGTACCTCATCCGGAAATGCTAACCCAGCACCAGCAGCAGTAGGATCGTGGAAGCAGTGCAGCACAGCTGTTGGCATGCGTCAGCAAGCGTTGCTGAAGCTGATCTGCCTTGGGGATAAGCAGCACACAGGGGAGGAAATTTGGAGGGGAATAAAGGAACAGACGGATTTGTGGCTGGCACCGCTGGACCTGAAACCGGGCATGAAGCTAGACACCTGGCACGAACTGGCAATGTACGCAATAGAGGTGCTGGCTTGCCCGGCAGCCAGCGTTATGTCGGAACGCTGTTTCAGTGCTGCCGGAGGCATCATCACAGATCGGCGTATCCGCCTCTCCACAGAAAATGCAGACCGTCTGACTCAAATTAAAATGAATCAATCCTGGATTGGAAACGACTACGCAACACTCCTGGACCCCAACCAAGTAACATGACCGATGAACATCTGGGATGGTTTAGCGTTTCCGGTCCCTGTTTATTGAACCTCTCATCTGTATTACATTTATGACTGCATGGCGGCAAAAAGCATTGCTGCTATATCCGCACGCTTTTTGTCCTCATGCAAGGCCTGGGTTGTTGTGTCTCACAAAGCGTGGCCTTCTCCTCCTGCGCCTCCTCCTGTTCCATCACGTGTGCTGCTGCTGCTGCTGCTGCTGGGTTAGCGTTGCCGCGTGGTCCCTGTTTATTGAACCTCTTATCTTTATTACATTTATGACTACATGGCGGTACAAAGCATGCTATCCGCACGCTTTTTGTCCTCATGCAAGGCCTGGGTTGTTGTGTCTCACAAAGCGTGGCCTTCTCCTCCTGCGCCTCCTCCTGTTCCATCACGTGTGCTGCTGCTGGGTTAGCGTTGCCGCGTGGTCCCTGTTTATTGAACCACTTATCTTTATTACATTTATGACTGCATGGTGGTACAAAGCATGCTATCCGCACGCTTCTTGTCCTCATGCAAGGCCTGGGTTGTTGTGTCTCAAAGCGTGGCCTTCTCCTCCTGCGCCACCCTCCTCCTGTTCCATCACGTGTGCTGCTGCTGGGTTAGCATTACCGGTCCCTTTTCCTGGAACCTCTTATATGTATTACATTTATGACTGCATGCCGACAAAAAGCATGTTACCTGTGCAAAGAAAACAGACATTTCCCGCATTTAAAAGACAGTTTTCCCTTTGAAACTTTAAAATCGATTTTCTCAAAAACTATAAGCTCTTTTTGCTAAATTTTTTTTTCCTCTTGTACCCACTCCCAAGGTGCACATACCCTGTAAATTTGGGGTATGTAGCATATAAGGAGGCTTTACAAAGCACAAAAGTTCGGGTCCCCATTGACTTCCATTATGTTCGGAGTTCGGGTCGAACACCCGAACATCGCGGCCATGTTCGGCCTGTTCGGCCCGAACCCGAACATCTAGATGTTCGCCCAACACTAGTTTCCATACAGGGCCTGGATGCAAAAAGGTCTTTCAATATTGTGAACTGGAATTGGCTGTAAACGGTAATGGTTTGGATGGATTTCCAGGTGCAGATCATTAAATATTTTGAAATGCTATGTCTGGGCCTAGTTACAAAAATTGTTTTGTTATATATGATCTCTAAAAGAAACATGGGGTATTCCCTGTCCTATGTTCCCTTTACTATCTCCCCGAACCTCTCTCTATATCAGCTAATCTACTTGATTTATTCTCACATGTTCCAGGCAGAGGTAAAAGCAGTAAAGTACACTGATGACGTAGTTATTTTCTTATATTAGAGAGGCTCTCACACTAATTGCCAAATAATCTCAGGCTTTTGACAAATTCTGAAAAGTTACAGAAAACTACCACAAATGTGAATTACTTAGATTGCTGCAAGGAGATTCCTCTGTCCACCAAGTCTTTTTTTTTAACTTGCCCATAACAATATTACTTAGATACTAAAGTTATTTAGATACATTCCTCAGC